>NC_064634.1:466623882-466926913 GCF_023864275.1 Schistocerca cancellata | reverse complement strand
ACTGGGTGTTTATTGTAACCCTTGGAGCTTCATATTGACGATGAAACACAGAAATTGCATCGGGATTGAATATAGTAGGCACAATGCCGTTGTACGTCCAGGGGGAACAATGCTTCAAACAATCTGTATATGTGCCGTTACTGAGAGGCCAGTATTAGATTGCGACACACCACTGGGTGATTACTGTAACCCTTGGAGCTTCATATTGACGATGAAACACAGAAATTGCTCGGGGTTGAATATAGTTTTCACAATGCCGACTTACGTCCAGGGGGAGGAATGCTTCAAACAGTCTGTATACGTGCCGTTACTGTGAGGCCAGTATTAGATTGCGTCGCACCACTGGGTGTTTATTGTAACCCTTGGAGCTTCAAATTGACGATGAAACACAGAAATTGCATCGGGATTGAATATAGTTAGCACAATGCCGACTTATGTCCAGGGGGAGGAATGCTTCAAACAGTCTGTATACGTGCCGTTACTGAGAGGCCAGTGTTAGACTGCGACGAACCAGTGGGTGTTTACTGTAACCCTTGGAGCTTCGTGTGACGATGAAACACAGAAATTGCATCGGGATTAAATATAGTATACACAATGCTGACTTACGTCCAGGGGGAGCAATGCTTAAAACACTCTGTATACGTGCCGTTACTGAGAGGCCAGTATTAGATTGCGACGCACCACTGGGCGTTTACTGTAACCCTTGGATCTTCATATTGACGACGAAACACAGAAATTGCATCGGGATTGAATATAGTTGGCACAATGCCGACTTACGTCCAGGGGGAGCAATGCATAAAACAGTCTATATACGTGCCGTTACTGAGAAGCCATTATTAGACTGCGACGCACCACTGGGTTTTTACTGGAACCCTTGGAACTTCATATTGACGATGAAATACAGAAATTGCATCGGGATTGAACATAGTAGGCTCAATGCCGACTTACGTCCAGTGGGAGTAATGCTTCAAACACTCTGTATATGTGCCGTTACTGAGAGGTCAGTATTAGATTGCGACGCACCACTGGGTGTTTTCTGTAACCCTTGGAGCTTCATATTGACGATGAAACACAGAAATTGCATCGGAACTGAATATAGTAAGCACAATGCCGACTTACGTCCAGGGAGAGCAATGCTTCAAACAGTCTGTATACGTGCCATTACTGAGAGGCCAGTATTAGAGTGCGACGCACCACTTTGTGTTTACTGTAACCCTTGGAGCTTCATATTGACGATGAAACACAGAAATTGCATCGGGAATGAATATAGTAGGCACAATGCCGACTTACGTCCAGGGGGAGCAATGCTTCAAACAGTCTGTATACGTGCCATTACTGAGAGCCCAGTATTAGATTGCGACGCACCACTGGGCGTTTACTGTAACCCTTGGAGCTTCATATTGACGATGAAACACAGAAATTGCATCGGGAATGAATATAGTTGGCACAATGCCGACTTACGTCCAGGGGGAGCAATGCTTCAAACAGTCAGTATACGTGGCATTACTGAGAGGCCAGTATTAGAGTGCGACGCACCACTGGGTGTTTACTGTAACCCTTGGAGCTTCATATTGACGATGAAACACAGAAATTGCATGGGGGATGAATATAGTAGGCACAATGCCGACTTACGTCCAGGGGAGCAATGCGTAAAACAGTCTGTATACGTGCCATTACTGAGAGGCCAGAATTATATTGCGACGCACCACTGGGTGTTTACTGTAACCCTTGGAGCTTCATGTTGACGATGAAACACAGAAATTGAATCGGGAATGAATATAGTTGGCACAATGCCGACTTACGTCCAGGGTTAGCAATGCTTCAAACAGTCTGTATACGTGCCATTACTGAGAGGCCAGTATTAGATTGCGACGCTCCACTGGGTGTTAACTGTAACCCTTGGAACTTCATATTGACGATGAAACACAGAAATTGCATCGGGATTGAATATAGTAGGCACAATGCCGACTTACGTCCAGTGGGAGTAATGCTTAAAACAGTCTGTATATGTGCCGTTACTGAGAGGTCAGTATTAGATTGCGACGCACCACTGGGTGTTTACTGTAACCCTTGGAACCTCATATTGACGATGAAACACAGAAATTGCATCGGGATTGAATATAGTAGGCACAATGCCGACATACGTCCAGGGGGAGCAATGCTTCAAACAGTCTGTATATGTGCCATTACTGAGAGGCCAGTATTAGATTGCGACGCACCACTGGGTGTTTACTGTAACCCTTGGAGCTTCATATTGACGATGAAACACAGAAATTGCATCGGGATTGAATATAGTTGGCACAATGCCGACTTACGTCCAGGGGGAGCAATGCTTCAAACAGTCTTTATACATGCCGTTACTGAGAGGCTAGTATTAGATTGCGATGCACCACTGGGTGTTTACTGTAACCCTTGGAAATTCATATTGACGATGAAACACAGAAATTGCATCGGGATTGAATATAGTTGGCACAATGCCGACTTACGTCCAGGGGGAGCAATGCTTCAAACAGTCTGTATACGTGCCATTACTGAGAGGCCAGTATTAGAGTGCGACGCACCACTGGGTGTTTACTGTAACCCTTGGAACTTCATATTGACGAAGAAACACAGAAATTGCATCGGAAATAAATATAGTAGGCACAATGCCGACTTACGTCCAGAAGGAGCTATGCTTAAAACAGTCTGTATACGTGCCATTACTGAGAGGCCAGTATTAGATTGCGACGCACCACTGGGTGTTTTTTGTAACCCTTGGAGCTTCATATTGACGATGAAACACAGAAATTGAATCGGGATTGATTATAGTTGGCACAATGCCGACTTACGTCCAGGGGGAGCAATGCTTCAAACAGTCTGTATATGTGCCATTACTGAGAGGCCAGTATTGGATTGCGATGCACCACTGGGCGTTTACTGTAACCCTTGGAGCTTCATATTGACTATGAAACACAGAAATTGCATCGGGATTGAATGTAGTAGGCACAATGCCGACTTACGTCCAGGGGGAGCAATGCTTCAAACAGTCTCTATACGTGCCTTTCCTGAGAGGCCAGTATTATATTGCGACGCACCACTGGGTGTTTACTGTAACCCTTGGAGCTTCATATTGACGATGAAACACAGAAATTGCATCGGGAATGAATATAGTTGGCACAATGCCGACTTACGTCCAGGGGGAGGAATGCTTCAAACAGTCTGTATACGTGCCGTTACTGTGAGGCCAGTATTAGATTGCGTCGCACCACTGGGTGTTTATTGTAACCCTTGGAGCTTCAAATTGACGATGAAACACAGAAATTGCATCGGGATTGAATATAGTTAGCACAATGCTGACTTATGTCCAGGGGGCGGAATGCTTCAAACAGTCTGTATACGTGCCGTTACTGAGAGGCCAGTGTTAGACTGCGACGAACCAGTGGGTGTTTAATGTAACCCTTGGAGCTTCGTGTGACGATGAAACACAGAAATTGCATCGGGATTAAATATAGTATACACAATGCCGACTTACGTCGAGGGGGAGCAATGCTTAAAACACTCTGTATACGTGCCGTTACTGAGAGGCCAGTATTAGATTGCGACGCACCACTGGGTGTTTACTGTAACCCTTGGAGCTTCATATTGACGACGATACACAGAAATTGCATCGGGATTGAATATAGTTGGCACAATGCCGACTTACGTCCAGGGGGAGCAATGCATAAAACAGTCTATATACGTGCCGTTACTGAGAAGCCATTATTAGACTGCGACGCACCACTGGGTTTTTACTGGAACCCTTGGAACTTCATATTGACGATGAAATACAGAAATTGCATCGGGATTGAATATAGTAGGCTCAATGCCGACTTACGTCCAGTGGGAGTAATGCTTCAAACACTCTGTATATGTGCCGTTACTGAGAGGTCAGTATTAGATTGCGACGCACCACTGGGTGTTTTCTGTAACCCTTGGAGCTTCATATTGACGATGAAACACAGAAATTGCATCGGAACTGAATATAGTAAGCACAATGCCGACTTACGTCCAGGGAGAGCAATGCTTTAAACAGTCTGTATATGTGCCATTACTGAGAGGCCAGTATTAGATTGCGACGCACCACTGGGCGTTTACTGTAACCCTTGGAGCTTCATATTGACGATGAAACACAGAAATTGCATCGGGAATGAATATAGTTGGCACAATGCCGACTTACGTCCAGGGGGAGCAATGCTTCATTCTGTATACGTGCCATTACTGAGAGGCCAGTATTAGAGTGCGACGCACCACAGGGTGTTTACTGTAACCCTTGGAGCTTCATATTGACGATGAAACACAGAAATTGCATCGGGATTGAATATAGTAGGCACAATGCCGACTTACGTCCAGGGGGAGCAATGCTTAGAACAGTCTGTATACGTGCCATTACTGAGAGGCCAGTATTAGAGTGCGACGCACCACTTTGTGTTTACTGTAACCCTTGGAGCTTCATATTGACGATGAAACACAGAAATTGCATCGGGAATGAATATAGTAGGCACAATGCCGACTTACGTCCAGGGGGAGCAATGCTTCAAACAGTCTGTATACGTGCCATTACTGAGAGGCCAGTATTAGATTGCGACGCACCACTGGGTGTTTACTGTAACCCTTGGAGCTTCATATTGACGATGAAACACAGAAATTGCATCGGGAATGAATATAGTTGGCACAATGCCGACTTACGTCCAGGGGGAGCAATGCTTCAAACAGTCAGTATACGTGGCATTACTGAGAGGCCAGTATTAGAGTGCGACGCACCACTGGGTGTTTACTGTAACCCTTGGAGCTTCATATTGACGATGAAACAAAGAAATTGCATCGGGGATGAATATAGTAGGCACAATGCCGACTTACGTCCAGGGGAGCAATGCGTAAAACAGTCTGTATACGTGCCATTACTGAGAGGCCAGAATTATATTGCGACGCACCACTGGGTGTTTACTGTAACCCTTGGAGCTTCATGTTGACGATGAAACACAGAAATTGAATCGGGAATGAATATAGTTGGCACAATGCCGACTTACGTCCAGGGTTAGCAATGCTTCAAACAGTCTGTATACGTGCCATTACTGAGAGGCCAGTATTAGATTGCGACACACCACTGGGTGTTTACTGTAACCCTTGGAACTTCATATTGACGATGAAACACAGAAATTGCATCGGGATTGAATATAGTAGGCACAATGCCGACTTACGTCCAGTGGGAGTAATGCTTAAAACAGTCTGTATATGTGCCGTTACTGAGAGGTCAGTATTAGATTGCGACGCACCACTGGGTGTTTACTGTAACCCTTGGAACCTCATATTGACGATGAAACACAGAAATTGCATCGGGATTGAATATAGTAGGCACAATGCCGACATACGTCCAGGGGGAGCAATGCTTCAAACAGTCTGTATATGTGCCATTACTGAGAGGCCAGTCTTAGATTGCGACGCACCACTGGGTGTTTACTGTAACCCTTGGAGCTTCATATTGACGATGAAACACAGAAATTGCATCGGGAATGAATATAGTTGGCACAATGCCGACTTACGTCCAGTGGGAGCAATGCTTTAAACAGTCTTTATACATGCCGTTACTGAGAGGCTAGTATTAGATTGCGATGCACCACTGGGTGTTTACTGTAACCCTTGGAAATTCATATTGACGATGAAACACAGAAATTGCATCGGGATTGAATATAGTTGGCACAATGCCGACTTACGTCCAGGGGGAGCAATGCTTCAAACAGTCTGTATACGTGCCATTACTGAGAGGCCAGTATTAGAGTGCGACGCACCACTGGGTGTTTACTGTAACCCTTGGAGCTTCATATTGACGAAGAAACACAGAAATTGCATCGGAAATAAATATAGTAGGCACAATGCCGGCTTACGTCCAGAAGGAGCTATGCTTAAAACAGTCTGTATACGTGCCATTACTGAGAGGCCAGTATTAGATTGCGACGCACCACTGGGTGTTTTTTGTAACCCTTGGAGCTTCATATTGACGATGAAACACAGAAATTGAATCGGGAATGATTATATCTGGCACAATGCCGACTTACGTCCAGGGGGAGCAGTGCTTCAAACAGTCTGTATACGTGCCGTTACTAAGAGGCCAGTATTAGATTGCGACGCACCACAGGGTGTTTACTGTAACCCTTGGAACTTCATATTGACGATGAAACACAGAAATTGCATCGGGATTGAATATAGTTGGCACAATGCCGACTTACGTCCAGGGGGAGCAATGCTTCAAACAGTCTGTATACGTGCCGTTACTGAGTGGCCAGTATTAGATTGCGACGCACCACTGGGGGTTTATTGTAACCCTTGGAGCTTCATATTGACGATTAAAAACAGAAATTGCATCGGGATTGAATATAGTAGAAACAATGCCGTCGTACGTCCAGGGGGAGCAATGCTTCAAACAGTCTTTATACGTGCCGTTATTGAGAAGCCAGTATTAGATTGGGACACACCACTGGGTGTTTACTGTAACCCTTGGAGCTTCATATTGACGATGAAACACAGAAATTGCATCGGGATTGAATATAGTTGGCACAATGCCGACTTACGTCCAGGGGGAGCAATGCTTCAAACAGTCTGTATACGTGCCGTTACTGTGAGGCCAGTGTTAGACTGCGACGAACCAGTGGGTGTTTACTGTAACCCTTGGAGCTTCGTATTGACGATGAAACACAGAAATTGCATCGCGATTAAATATAGTATACACAATGCCGACTTACGTCCAGGGGGAGCAATGCTTAAAACACTCTGTATACGTGCCGTTACTGAGAGGCCAGTATTAGATTGCGACGCACCACTGGGTGTTTACTGTAATTCTTGGAGCTTCATATTGACGATGAAACACAGAAATTGCATCGGGATTGAATATAGTTGGCACAATGCCGACTTACGTCCAGGGGAGCAATGCATAAAACAGTCTGTATACGTGCCGTTACTGAGAAGTCAGTATTAGACTGCGACGCACCACTGGGTGTTTACTGTAACCCTTGGAACTTCATATTGACGATGAAACACAGAAATTGCATCGGGATTGAATTTAGTAGGCACAATGCCGACTTACGTCCAGGGAGAGCAATGCTTAAAACAGTCTGTATACGTGCCATTGCTGAGAGGCCAGTATTAGATTGCGACGCACCACTGGGTGTTTACTGTAACCCTTGGAGCTTCATATTGACGATGAAACACAGAAATTGAATCGGGAATGAATATAGTTGGCACAATGCCGACTTACGTCCAGGGGGAGCAATGCTTCAAACAGTCTGTATACGTGCCATTACTGAGAGGCCAGTATTAGATTGCGACGCACCACTGGTTGTTTACTGTAACACTTGGAACTTCATATTGACGATGAAACACAGAAATTTCAACGGGAATGATTATAGTAGGCACAATGCCGACTTACGTCCAGGGGGAGCAATGATTCGAACAGTCTGTATACGTGCCATTACTGAGAGGCCAGTATGACATTGCGACGCACCACTGGGTGTTTACTGTAACCCTTGGAGCTTCATATTGACGATGAAACACAGAAATTGCATCGGGAATGAATATAGTAGGCACAATGCCGACTTGCGCCCAGGGGGAGCAATGCTTCAAACAGTCTGTATACGAGCCATTACTGAGAGGCCAGTATTAGATTGCGACGCACCACTGGGTGTTTACTGTAACCCTTGGAACTTCATATTGACGATGAAACACAGAAATTGCATCGGGATTGAATATAGTAGGCACAATGCCGACTTACGTCCAGGGGGAGGAATGCTTCAAACAGTCTGTATACGTGCCGTTACTGAGAGGCCAGTATTAGATTGCGACGCACCACTGGGTGTTTACTGTAACCCTTGGAGCTTCATATTGACGATGAAACACAAAAATTGAATCGGTTTGAATATAGTTGGCACAATGCCGACTTATGTCCAGGAGGAGGAATGCTTCAAACAGTCTATATACATGTTGTTAGTGAGAGGCCAGTATTAGATTGCGACGCACCACTGGGTGTTTACTGTAACCCTTGGAAATTCATATTGACGATGAAACACAGAAATTGCATCGGGATTGAATATAGTAGGCACAATGCCGACTTACGTCCAGAAGGAGCTATGCTTAAAACAGTCTGTATACGTGCCATTACTGAGAGGCCAGTATTAGATTGCGACGCACCACTGGGTGTTTTTTGTAACCCTTGGAGCTTCATATTGACGAAGAAACACAGAAATTGCATCGGAAATAAATATAGTAGGCACAATGCCGACTTACGTCCAGAAGGAGCTATGCTTAAAACAGTCTGTATACGTGCCATTACTGAGAGGCCAGTATTAGATTGCGACGCACCACTGGGTGTTTTTTGTAACCCTTGGAGCTTCATATTGACGATGAAACACAGAAATTGAATCGTGAATGATTATAGTTGGCACAATGCCGACTTACGTCCAGGGGGAGCAGTGCTTCAAACAGTCTGTATACGTGCCGTTACTAAGAGGCCAGTATTAGATTGCGACGCACCACAGGGTGTTTACTGTAACCCTTGGAACTTCATATTGACGATGAAACACAGAAATTGCATCGGGATTGAATATAATTGGCACAATGCCGACTTACGTCCAGGGGGAGCAATGCTACAAACAGTCTGTATACGTGCCGTTTCTGAGTGGCCAGTATTAGATTGCGACGCACCACTGGGTGTTTATTGTAACCCTTGGAGCTTCATATTGACGATTAAAAACAGAAATTGCATCGGGATTGAATATAGTAGAAACAATGCCGTCGTACGTAAATGGGGAGCAATGCTTCAAACAGTCTGTATACGTGCCGTTATTGAGAAGCCAGTATTAGATTGCGACACACCACTGGGTGTTTACTGTAACCCTTGGAGCTTCATATTGACGATGAAACACAGAAATTGCATCGGGATTGAATATAGTTGGCACAATGCCGACTTACGTCCAGGGGGAGCAATGCTTCAAACAGTCTGTATACGTACCGTTACTGAGAGGCCAGTGTTAGACTGCGACGAACCAGTGGGTGTTTACTGTAACCCTTGGAGCTTCGTATTGACGATGAAACACAGAAATTGCATCGGGATTGAATATAGTATACACAATGCCGACTTACGTCCAGGGGGAGCAATGCTTGAAACACTCTGTATACGTGCCGTTACTGAGAGGCCAGTATTAGATTGCGACGCACCACTGGGTGTTTACTGTAATTCTTGGAGCTTCATATTGACGATGAAACACAGAAATTGCATCGGGATTGAATATAGTTGGCACAATGCCGACTTACGTCCAGGGGAGCAATGAATAAAACAGTCTGTATACGTGCCGTTACTGAGAAGTCAGTATTAGACTGCGACGCACCACTGGGTGTGTACTGTAACCCTTGGAACTTCATATTGACGATGAAACACAGAAATTGCATCGGGATTGAATTTAGTAGGCACAATGCCGACTTACGTCCAGGGGGAGCAATGCTTAAAACAGTCTGTATACGTGCCATTGCTGAGAGGCCAGTATTAGATTGCGACGCACCACTGGGTGTTTACTGTAACCCTTGGAGCTTCATATTGACGATGAAACACAGAAATTGCATCGGGATTGAATATAGTAGGCATAATGCCGACTTACGTCCAGGGGGAGCAATGCTTCAAACAGTCTGTATACGTGCCATTACTGAGAGGCCAGTATTAGATTGCGACGCACCACTGGTTGTTTACTGTAACCCTTGGAACTTCATATTGACGATGAAACACAGAAATTGCATCGGGATTGAATATAGTAGGCAGAATGCCGACTTACGTCCAGTGGGAGTAATGCTTAAAACAGTCTGTATATGTGCCGTTACTGAGAGGTCAGTATTAGATTGCGACGCACCACTGGGTGTTTACTTTAACCCTTGGAGCTTCATATTGACGATGAAACACAGAAATTTCAACGGGAATGAATATAGTAGGCACAATGCCGACTTACGTCCAGGGGGAGCAATGCTTCAAACAGTCTGTATACGTGCCATTTCTGAGAGGCCAGTATTAGATTGCGACGCACCACTGGGTGTTTACTGTAACCCTTGGAACTTCATATTGACGATGAAACACAGAAATTGTATCGGGATTGAATATAGTAGGCACAATGCCGACTTACGTCCAGGGGGAGGAATGCTTCAAACAGTCTGTATACGTGCCGTTACTGAGAGGCCAGTATTAGATTGCGACGCACCACTGGGTGTTTACTGTAACCCTTGGAGCTTCATGTTGACGATGAAACACAAAAATTGAATCGGTTTGAATGTAGTTGGCACAATGCCGACTTATGTCCAGGGGGAGGAATGCTTCAAACAGTCTATATACATGTTGTTAGTGAGAGGCCAGTATTAGATTGCGACGCACCACTGGGTGTTTACTGTAACCCTTGGAAATTCCTATTGACGATGAAACACAGAAATTGCATCGGGATTGAATATAGTAGGCACAATGCCGACTTACGTCCAGAAGGAGCTATGCTTAAAACAGTCTGTATACGTGCCATTACTGAGAGGCCGGTATTAGATTGCGACGCACCACTGGGTGTTTACTGTAACCCTTGGAGCTTCATGTTGACGATGAAACACAGAAATTGAATCGGGAATGAATATAGTTGGCACAATGCCGACTTACGTCCAGGGTTAGCAATGCTTCAAACAGTCTGTATACGTGCCATTACTGAGAGGCCAGTATTAGATTGCGACGCACCACTGGATGTTTACTGTAACCCTTGGAACTTCATATTGACGATGAAACACAGAAATTGCATCGGGATTGAATATAGTAGGCACAATGCCGACTTACGTCCAGTGGGAGTAATGCTTAAAACAGTCTGTATATGTGCCGTTACTGGGAGGTCAGTATTAGATTGCGACGCACCACTGGGTGTTTACTGTAACTTTTGGAACCTCATATTGAGGATGAAACACAGAAATTGCATCGGGATTGAATATAGTAGGCACAATGCCGACTTACGTCCAGTGGGAGCAATGCTTCAAACAGTCTGTATATGTGCCATTACTGAGAGGCCAGTATTAGATTGCGACGCACCACTGGGTGTTTACTGTAACCCTTGGAGCTTCATATTGACGATGAAACACAGAAATTGCATCGATATTGAATATGGTAGGCACAATGCCGACTTACGTCCAGCGGTAGCAATGCTTAAAACAGTCTGTATACGTGCCGTTACTGAGAGGCCAGTATTAGATTGCGACGCACCTCAGTGTGTTTACTGTAACCCTTGGAGCTTCATATTGACGATGAAACACAGAAATTGCATCGGGATTGATTATGGTAGGCAAAATGTCGACTTACGTCCAGAGGGAGCAATGCTTCAAACAGTCTGTATACGTGCCGTTACTGAGAGGCCAGTATTAGATTGCGACGCACCGCTGGGTGTTTACTGTAACCTTTGGAGCTTCATATTGACGATGAAACACAGAAATTGCATCGGGATTGAATATAGTAGGAAAAATGCCGACTTACGTCCAGGGGGAGCAATGCTTCAAACAGTCTGTATATGTGCCGTTACTGAGAGGTCAGTATTAGATTGCGACGCACCTCAGTGTGTTTACTGTAACCCTTGGAGCTTCATATTGACGATGAAACACAGAAATTGCATCGGGATTGAATATAGTTGGCACAATGCCTACTTACGTCCTGGGGGAGAAATGCTTCAAACAGTCTGTATACGTGCCGTTACTGAGAGGTCAGTATTAGATTGCGACGCACCACTGGGTATTTACAGTAACCCTTGGAGCTTCATATTGACAATGAAACACAGAAATTGCATCGGGATAGAATATAGTAGGCACAATGCCAACTTACGTCCAGGGGGAGCAATGCTTCAACCAGTCTGAATACGTGCCAATACTAAGAGGCCAGTATTAGATTGCGACGCAACACTGGGTGTTTACTGTAACGCTTGGAACTTCATATTGACGATGAAACACAGAAATTGCATCGGGATTGAATATAGTAGGCACAATGCTGACATACGTCCTGGGGGAGCAATGCTTCAAACAGTCTGTATACGTGCCGTTTCTGAGAGGCCAGTATTAGATTGCGACGCACCACTGGGTGTTTACTGTAACCCTTGGAGCTTCATATTGACAATGAAACACAGAAATTGCATCGGGATAGAATATAGTAGGCACAATGCCAACTTACGTCCAGGGGGAGCAATGCTTCAACCAGTCTGTATACGTGCCAATACTAAGAGGCCAGTATTAGATTGCGACGCAACACTGGGTGTTTACTGTAACGCTTGGAACTTCATATTGACGATGAAACACAGAAATTGCATCGGGATTGAATATAGTAGGCACAATGCCGACTTACGTCCAGGGGGAGCAATGCTTAAAACAGTCTGTATACGTGCCGTTACTGAGAGGCCAGTATTATATTGCGACGCACCACTGGGTGTTTACTGTAACCCTTGGAACTTCATATTGACGATGAAACACAGAAATAGCAACGGGATTGAATATAGTAGGCACAATGCCGACTTACGTCCAGGGGGAGCAATGCTTCAAACAGTCTGTATACGTGCCATTCCTGAGAGGCCAGTTTTAGATTGCGACGCACCACTGGATGTTTACTGTAACCCTAGGAGCTTCATATTGACGATGAAACACAGAAATTGCATCAGGATTGAATATACTAGGCACAATGCCGACTTACGTCCAGTGGGAGCAATGCTTCAAACAGACTGTATACGTGCCGTTACTGAGAGGCCAGTATTAGATTGAGACGCACCACTGGGTGTTTACTGTAACCCTTGTAGCTTCATATTGACGACGAAACACAGAAATTGCTCGGGGTTGAATATAGTTGGCACAATGCCGACTTACGTCCAAGGGGAGTAATGCTTCAAACAGTCTGAATACGTGCCTTTCCTGAGAGGCCAGCATTAGATTGCGATGCACCACTGGGTGTTTACTGTAACCCTTGGAGCTTCATTTTGACGATGAAACACAGAAGTTGCATCGGTATTGAATGTAGTAGGCACAATGCCGACTTACGTCCAAGGGGAGAAATGCTAAAAAAACAGTCTGAATACGTGCCTTTCCTGAGAGGCCACTATTAGATTGCGATGCACCACTGGGTGTTTACTGTAACCCTTGGAGTTTCATTTTGACGATGAAACACAGAAATTGCATCGGTATTGAATGTAGTAGGCACAATGCCGACTTACGTCCAGAAGGAGCAATGTTCAAACAGTCTGTATATGTGCCGTTACTGAGAGGCCAGTATTACATTGCAACGCACCACTGGCGGTTTACTGTAACCCTTGGTGCTTCATATGGAGGATGAAACACAGAAATTGCATCGATATTGAATATGGTAGGCACAATGCCGACTTACGTTCAGCGGTAGCAATGCTTCAAACAGTCTGTATACGTGCCTTTCCTGAGAGGCCAGTATTAGATTGCGACGCACTTCTGTGTGTTTACTGTAACCGTTGGAGCTTCATATTGACGATGAAACACAGAAATTGCATCGGGATTGAATATAGTAGGCACAATGCCGACATACGTCCTGGGGGAGCAATGCTTCAAACAGTCTGTATACGTGCCGTTTCTGAGAGGCCAGTATTAGATTGCGACGCACCACTGGGTGTTTACTGTAACCCTTGGAGCTTCATATTGACGATGAATCACAGAAATTGCATCGGGATTGAATATAGTTGGCACAATGCCGACTTACGTCCAGGGGGATCAATGCTTGAAACAGTTTGTATGCGTGCCGTTACTGAGAGGCCAGTGTTAGATTGCGACGAACCACTGGGTCTTTACTGCAACCCTTGGAGCTTCATATTGACGATGAAACACAGAAATTGCATCGGGATTGAATATAGTAGGCACAATGCCAACTTACGTCCAGGGGGAGCAATGCTTCAACCAGTCTGTATACGTGCCAATACTAAGAGGCCAGTATTAGATTGCGACGCACCACTGGGTGTTTACTGTAACGCTTGGAACTTCATATTGACGAAGAAACACAGAAATTGCATCGGGATTGAATATTGTAGGCACAATGCCGACTTACGTCCAGGGGGAGCAATGCTAAAAACAGTCTGTATACGTGCCGTTACTGATAGGCCAGTATTACGTTGCGACGAACCACAGTGTGTTTACTGTAACCCTTGGAGCTTCATATTGACGATGAAACACAGAAATTGCATCGGGATTGAATATAGTTGGCACAATGCCGACTTACGTCCAGGGGGAGCAATCCTTCAAACAGTCTGTATACGTGCCGTTACTGAGAGGCCAGTATTAGATTGGGACGCACCACTGGGTGTTTACTGTAACCCTTGGAGCTTCATATTGACGATGAAACACAGAAATTGCTCGGGGTTGAATATAGTTGGCACAATGCCGACTTACGTCCAGAAGGAGCAATGTTCAAACAGTGTGTATATGTGCCGTTACTGAGAGGCCAGTATCAGATTGCAACGCACCACTGGCGGTTTACTGTAACGCTTGGAGCTTCATTTTGACGATGAAACACAGAATTTGCATCGGTATTGAATGTAGTAGGCAGAATGCCGACTTACGTCCAAGGGGAGTAATGCTTCAAACATTCTGAATACGTGCCTTTCCTGAGAGGCCAGTATTAGATTGCGATGCACCACTGGGTGTTTACTGTAACCCTTGGAGCTTCATTTTGACGATGAAACACAGAAATTGCATCGGGATTGAATGTAGTAGGCACAATGCCGACTTACGTCCAGAAGGAGCAATGGTCAAACAGTCTGTATATGTGCCGTTACTGAGAGGCCAGTATCAGATTGCAACGCACCACTGGCGGTTTACTGTAACGCTTGGAGCTTCATTTTGACGATGAAACACAGAAATTGCATCGGTATTGAATGTAGTAGGCAGAATGCCGACTTACGTCCAAGGGGAGTAATGTTCAAACATTCTGAATACGTGCCTTTCCTGAGAGGCCAGTATTAGATTGCGATGCACCACTGGGTGTTTACTGTAACCCTTGGAGCTTCATTTTGACGATGAAACACAGAAATTGCATCGGGATTGAATGTAGTAGGCACAATGCCGACTTACGTCCAGCGGTAGCAATGCTTCAAACAGTCTGTATACGTGCCTTTCCTGAGAGCCCAGTATTAGATTGCGACCCACCGCTGGGTGTTTACTGGAACCCTTGGAGCTTCATATTGACGATGAAACACAGAAATTGCATCGGGATTGAATATAGTAGGCACAATGCCGACTTATGTCCAGGGGGAGCAATGCTTAAAACAGTGTGTATACGTGCCGTTACTGAGAGGCGAGTATTAGATTGCGACGCACCTCAGTGTGTTTACTGTAACCCTTGGAGCTTCATATTGACGATGAAACACAGAAATTGCATCGGGATTGAATATAGTAGGCAAATTGCCGACTTTCGTCCAGGGGGAGCAATGCTTCAAACAGTCTGTATACGTGCCGTTACTGAGAGGCCAGTATTAGATTACGAAGCACCACTGGGTGTTTACTGTAACCCTTGGAGTTTCATATTGACGATGAATCACAGAAATTGCATCGGGATTAAATATAGTTGGCCCAATGCCGACTTACGTCCAGGGGGATCAATGCTTGAAACAGTTTGTATGCGTGCCGTTACTGAGAGGCCAGTGTTAGATTGCGACGAACCACTGGGTGTTTACTGTAACCCTTGGAGCTTCATTTTGACGATGAGACACAGAAATTGCATCGGTATTGAATGTAGTAGGCACAATGCCGACTTACGTCCAGAAGGAGCAATGTTCAAACAGTCTGTATATGTGCCGTTACTGAGAGGCCAGTATTACATTGCAACGCACCACTGGCGGTTTACTGTAACCCTTGGAGCTTCATATGGAGGATGAAACACAGAAATTGCATCGATATTGAATATGGTAGGCACAATGCCGACTTACGTTCAGCGGTAGCAATGCTTCAAACAGTCTGTATACGTGCCTTTCCTGAGAGGCCAGTATTAGATTGCGACGCACCGCTGGGTGTTTACTGTAACCCTTGGAGCTTCATATTGACGATGAAACACAGAAATTGCATCGGGATTGAATATAGTAGGCACAATGCCGACTTATGTCCAGGGGGTACAATGCTTAAAACAGGCTGTATACGTGCCGTTACTGAGAGGTCAGAATTAGATTGCGACGCACCTCAGTGTGTTTACTGTAACCCTTGGAGCTTCATATTGACGATGAAACACAGAAATTGCATCGGGATTGAATATAGTAGGCACAATGCCGACTTACGTCCTGGGGGAGCAATGCTTCAAACAGTCTGTATACGTGCCGTTTCTGAGAGGCCAGTATTAGATTGCGACGCACCACTGGGTGTTTACTGTAACCCTTGGAGCTTCATATTGACGATGAATCACAGAAATTGCATCGGGATTGAATATAGTTGGCACAATGCCGACTTACGTCCAGGGGGATCAATGCTTGAAACAGTTTGTATGCGTGCCGTTACTGAGAGGCCAGTGTTAGATTGCGACGAACCACTGGGTGTTTACTGCAACCCTTGGAGCTTCATATTGACGATGAAACACAGAAATTGCATCGGGATTGAATATAGTAGGCACAATGCCAACTTACGTCCAGGGGGAGCAATGCTTCAACCAGTCTGTATACGTGCCAATACTAAGACGCCAGTATTAGATTGCGACGCACCACTGGGTGTTTACTGTAACGCTTGGAACTTCATATTGACGATGAAACACAGAAATTGCATCGGGATTGAATATAGTAGGCACAATGCCGACTTACGTCCAGGGGGAGCAATGCTAAAAACAGTCTGTATACGTGCCGTTACTGATAGGCCAGTATTACGTTGCGACGAACCACAGTATGTTTACTGTAACCCTTGGAGCTTCATATTGACGATGAAACACAGAAATTGCATCGGGATTGAATATAGTTGGCACAATGCCGACTTACGTCCAGGGGGAGCAATCCTTCAAACAGTCTGTATACGTGCCGTTACTGAGAGGCCAGTATTAGATTGGGACGCACCACTGGGTGTTTACTGTAACCCTTGGAGCTTCATATTGACGATGAAACACAGAAATTGCTCGGGGTTGAATATAGTTGGCACAATGCCGACTTACGTCCAAGGGGAATAATGCTTCAAACAGTCTGAATACGTGCCTTTCCTGAGAGGCCAGTATTAGATTGCGAAACACCACTGGGTGTTTACTGTAACCCTTGGAGCTTCATTTTGGCGATGAAACACAGAAATTGCATAGGTATTGAATGTAGTAGGCAGAATGCCGACTTACGTCCAAGGGGAGTAATGCTTCAAACATTCTGAATACGTGCCTTTCCTGAGAGGCCAGTATTAGATTGCGATGCACCACTGGGTGTTTACTGTAACCCTTGGAGCTTCATTTTGACGATGAAACACAGAAATTGCATCGGGATTGAATGTAGTAGGCACAATGCCGACTTACGTCCAGAAGGAGCAATGTTCAAACAGTCTGTATATGTGCCGTTACTGACAGGCCAGTATTAGATTGCAACGCACCACTGGCGGTTTACTGTAACGCTTGGAGCTTCATTTTGACGATGAAACACAGAAATTGCATCGGTATTGAATGTAGTATGCAGAATGCCGACTTACGTCCAAGGGGAGTAATGCTTCAAACATTCTGAATACGTGCCTTTCCTGAGAGGCCAGTATTAGATTGCGATGCACCACTGGGTGTTTACTGTAACCCTTGGAGCTTCATTTTGACGATGAAACACAGAAATTGCATCGGGTTTGAAAGTAGTAGGCACAATGGCGACTTACGTCCAGCGGTAGCAATGCTTCAAACAGTCTGTATACGTGCCTTTCCTGAGAGCCCAGTATTAGATTGCGACCCACCGCTGGGTGTTTACTGGAACCCTTGGAGCTTCATATTGACGATGAAACACAGAAATTGCATCGGGATTGAATATAGTAGGCACAATGCCGACTTATGTCCAGGGGGAGCAATGCTTAAAACAGTGTGTATACGTGCCGTTACTGAGAGGCCAGTATTAGATTGCGACGCACCTCAGTGTGTTTACTGTAACCCTTGGAGCTTCATATTGACGATGAAACACAGAAATTGCATCGGGATTGAATATAGTAGGCAATTTGCCGACTTTCGTCCAGGGGGAGCAATGCTTCAAACAGTCTGTATACGTGCCGTTACTGAGAGGCCAGTATTAGATTACGAAGCACCACTGGGTGTTTAATGTAACCCTTGGAGTTTCATATTGACGATGAATCACAGAAATTGGATCGGGATTAAATATAGTTGGCCCAATGCCGACTTACGTCCAGGGGGATCAATGCTTGAAACAGTTTGTATGCGTGCCGTTACTGAGAGGCCAGTGTTAGATTGCGACGAACCACTGGGTGTTTACTGTAACACTTGGAGCTTCATATTGACGATGAAACACAGAAATTGCATCGGGATTGAATATAGTAGGCACAATGCCGACTTACGTCCAGGGGGAGCAATGCTTCAAACAGTCTGTATACGTGCCGTTACTGAGACTCCAGTATTAGATTGCGACGCACCACAGTGTTTTTACTGTAACCCTTGGAGCTTCATATTGACGATGAAACACAGAAATTGCGTCGGGATTGAATATGGTAGGCAAAATGCCGATTTACGTCCAGGGGGAGCAATGCTTCAACCAGTCTGTATACGTGCCAATACTAAGAGGCCAGTATTAGATTGCGACGCACCACTGGGTGTTTACTGTAATTCTTGGAGCGTCATATTGACGATGAAACACAGAAATTGCATCGGGATTGAATATAGTAGGCACAATGCCGACTTACGTCCAGGGGGAGCACTGCTTCAAACAGTCTGTATATGTGCCGTTACTGAGAGGTCAGTATTAGATTGCGACGCACCACTGGGTGTTTACTGTAACCCTTGGAGCTTCATATTGACGATGAAACACAGAAATTGCATTGGAATTGAATATAGTTGGCACAATGCCGACTTACGTCCTGGGGGAGAAATGCTTCAAACAGTCTGTATACGTGCCGTTACTGAGAGGTCAGTATTAGATTGCGACGCACCACTGGGTATTTACTGTAACCCTTGGAGCTTCATATTGACGATGAAACACAGAAATTGCATCGGGATTGAATATAGTAGGCACAATGCCAACTTACGTCCCGAGGGAGCAATGCTTCAACCAGTCTGTATTCGTGCCAATACTAAGAGGCCAGTATTAGATTGCGACGCACCTCTGGGTGTTTACTGTAACGCTTGGAACTTCATATTGACGATGAAACACAGAAATTGCATCGGGATTGAATATAGTAGGCACAATGCTGACTTACGTCCAGTGGGAGTAATGCTTCAAACAGTCTGTATGCGTGCCGTTACTGAGAGGTCAGTATTAGATTGCGACGCACCACTGGGTGTTTACTGTAACCTTTGGAGTTTCAAATTGACGATGAAACACAGAAATTGCATCGGTATTGAATGTAGTTGGCACAATGCCGATTTGCGTCCAAGGGGAGTAATGCTTCAAACAGTCTGAATACGTGCCTTTCCTGAGAGGCCAGTATTAGATTGCGATGCACCACTGGGTGTTTACTGTAACCCTTGGAGCTTCATTTTGACGATGAAACACAGAAATTGCATCGGTATTGAATGTAGTAAGCACAATGCCGACTTATGTCCAAGGGGAGTAATGCTTCAAACAGTCTGAATACGTGCCTTTCCTGAGAGGCCAGTATTAGATTGCGATGCACCACTGGGTGTTAACTGTAACCCTTGGAGCTTCATTTTGACGATGAGACACAGAAATTGCATCGGGATTGAATGTAGTAGGCATAATGCAGACTTACCTCCAGAAGGAGCAATGTTCAAACAGTCTGTATATGTGCCGCTACTGAGAGGCCAGTATTAGATTGCAACGCACCACTGGCGGTTTACTGTAACCCTTGGAGCTTCATATTGACGATGAAACACAGAAATTGCATCGGGATTGAATATAGTAGGCACAATGCCAACTTACGTTCAGGGGGACCAATGCTTCAAACAGTCTGTATACGTGCCTTTCCTGAGAGGCCAGTATTAGATTGCGACACACCACTTGGTGTTTACTGTAACCCTTGGAGCTTCATATTGACTATGAAACACAGAAATTGCATCGATATTGAATATGGTAGGCACAATGCCGACTTACGTCCAGCGGTAGCAATGCTTCAAACAGTCTGTATACGTGCCTTTCCTGAGAGGCCAGTATTAGATTGCGACGCACCGCTGGGTGTTTACTGTCACTCTTGGAGCTTCATGTTGACGATGAAACACAGAAATTGCATCGGGATTGAATATAGTAGGCACAATGCCGACTTACGTCCAGGGGGTGCAATGCTTCAAACAGTCTGTATACGTGCCGTTACTGAGAGGCCAGTATTAGATTGCGACGCACCACTGGGTGTTTACTGTAACCCTTGAGCTTCAGATTCACGATGAGACACAGAAATTGCATCGGGATTGAATATAGTTGGCACAATGCCGACGTACGTCCAGGGGGAGCAATGCTTCAAACAGTCTGTATACGTGCCGTTACTGAGAGGCCAGTGTTAGATTGCGACGAACCACTGGGTGTTTACTGTAACCCTTGGAGCTTCATATTGACGATGAAACACAGAAATTGCATCGGGATTGAATATAGTAGGCACAATGCCGACTTACGTCCAGGGGGAGCAATGCTAAAAACAGTCTGTATACGTGCCGTTACTGATAGGCCAGTATTAGATTGCGACGCACCACAGTGTGTTTACTGTAACCCTTGGAGCTTCATATTGACGATGAAAGACAGAAATTGCATCGGGATTGAATATAGTTGGCACAATGCCGACTTACGTCCAGGGCGAGCAGTCCTTCAAACAGTCTGTATACGTGCCGTTACTGAGAGGCCAGTATTAGATTGCAACGCACCACTGGGTGTTTACTGTAACCCTTGGAACTTCATCTTGACGATGAAACACAGAAATTGCATCGGGATTGAATATAGTCGGCACAATGCCAACATACGTCCAGGGGGAGCAATGCTTCAAACGGTCTGTATACGTGCTGTTACTGGGAGGCCAGTATTAGATTGCGACGCACCACTGGGTGCTTACTGTAACCCTTAGGGCTTCATATTGACGATGAAACACAGAAATTGCATCGGGATTGAATTTAGTAGGCACAATGCCGACTTAAGTCTAGGGGGTGCAATGCTTTAAACAGTCTGTATACGTGCCGTTACTGAGAGGCCAATATTAGATTGCGACGCACCACTGGGTGTTTACTGTAACCATTGGAGCTTCATATTGACGATGAAACACAGAAATTGCATCGGGATTGAATATAGTAGGCACAATGCCGACTTACGTACAGGGGGAGCAATGCTTCAAACAGTCTGTATACGTGCCGTTACTGAGATCCCAGTATTAGATTGCGACGCACCACAGTGTGTTTACTGTAACCCTTGGAGCTTCATATTGACGATGAAACACAGAAATTGCATCGGGATTGAATATAGTTGGCACAATGCCGACTTACGTCCAGGGGGAGCAATCCTTCAAACAGTCTGTATACGTGCCGTTACTGAGAGGCCAGTATTAGATTGGGACGCACCACTGGGTGTTTACTGTAACCCTTGGAGCTTCATATTGACGATGAAACACAGAAATTGCTCGGGGTTGAATATAGTTGGCACAATGCCGACTTACGTCCAAGGGGAATAATGCTTCAAACAGTCTGAATACGTGCCTTTCCTGAGAGGCCAGTATTAGATTGCGATACACCACTGGGTGTTTACTGTAACCCTTGGAGCTTCATTTTGGGGATGAAACACAGAAATTGCATCGGTATTGAATGTAGTAGGCAGAATGCCGACTTACGTCCAAGGGGAGTAATGCTTCAAACATTCTGAATACGTGCCTTTCCTGAGAGGCCAGTATTAGATTGCGATGCACCACTGGGTGTTTACTGTAACCCTTGGAGCTTCATTTTGACGATGAAACACAGAAATTGCATCGGGATTGAATGTAGTAGGCACAATGCCGACTTACGTCCAGAAGGAGCAATGTTCAAACAGTCTGTATATGTGCCGTTACTGACAGGCCAGTATTAGATTGCAACGCACCACTGGCGGTTTACTGTAACGCTTGGAGCTTCATTTTGACGATGAAACACAGAAATTGCATCGGTATTGAATGTAGTATGCAGAATGCCGACTTACGTCCAAGGGGAGTAATGCTTCAAACATTCTGAATACGTGCCTTTCCTGAGAGGCCAGTATTAGATTGCGATGCACCACTGGGTGTTTACTGTAACCCTTGGAGCTTCATTTTGACGATGAAACACAGAAATTGCATCGGGTTTGAATGTAGTAGGCACAATGGCGACTTACGTCCAGCGGTAGCAATGCTTCAAACAGTCTGTATACGTGCCTTTCCTGAGAGCCCAGTATTAGATTGCGACCCACCGCTGGGTGTTTACTGGAACCCTTGGAGCTTCATATTGACGATGAAACACAGAAATTGCATCGGGATTGAATATAGTAGGCACAATGCCGACTTATGTCCAGGGGGAGCAATGCTTAAAACAGTGTGTATACGTGCCGTTACTGAGAGGCCAGTATTAGATTGCGACGCACCTCAGTGTGTTTACTGTAACCCTTGGAGCTTCATATTGACGATGAAACACAGAAATTGCATCGGGATTGAATATAGTAGGCAATTTGCCGACTATCGTCCAGGGGGAGCAATGCTTCAAACAGTCTGTATACGTGCCGTTACTGAGAGGCCAGTATTAGATTACGAAGCACCACTGGGTGTTTACTGTAACCCTTGGAGTTTCATATTGACGATGAATCACAGAAATTGCATCGGGATTAAATATAGTTGGACCAATGCCGACTTACGTCCAGGGGGATCAATGCTTGAAACAGTTTGTATGCGTGCCGTTACTGAGAGGCCAGTGTTAGATTGCGACGAACCACTGGGTGTTTACTGTAACACTTGGAGCTTCATATTGACGATGAAACACAGAAATTGCATCGGGATTGAATATAGTAGGCACAATGCCGACTTACGTCCAGGGGGAGCAATGCTTCAAACAGTCTGTATACGTGCCGTTACTGAGACTCCAGTATTAGATTGCGACGCACCACAGTGTCTTTACTGTAACCCTTGGAGCTTCATATTGACGATGAAACACAGAAATTGCATCGGGATTGAATATGGTAGGCAAAATGCCGATTTACGTCCAGGGGGAGCAATGCTTCAACCAGTCTGTATACGTGCCAATACTAAGAGGCCAGTATTAGATTGCGACGCACCACTGGGTGTTTACTGTAACGCTTGGAGCGTCATATTGACGATGAAACACAGAAATTGCATCGGGATTGAATATAGTAGGCACAATGCCGACTTACGTCCAGGGGGAGCACTGCTTCAAACAGTCTGTATATGTGCCGTTACTGAGAGGTCAGTATTAGATTGCGACGCACCACTGGGTGTTTACTGTAACCCTTGGAGCTTCATATTGACGATGAAACACAGAAATTGCATCGGAATTGAATATAGTTGGCACAATGCCGACTTACGTCCTGGGGGAGAAATGCTACAAACAGTCTGTATACGTGCCGTTACTGAGAGGTCAGTATTAGATTGCGACGCACCACTGGGTATTTACTGTAACCCTTGGAGCTTCATATTGACGATGAAACACAGAAATTGCATCGGGATTGAATATAGTAGGCACAATGCCAACTTACGTCCCGGGGGAGCAATGCTTCAACCAGTCTGTATTCGTGCCAATACTAAGAGGCCTGTATTAGATTGCGACGCACCTCTGGGTGTTTACTGTAACGCTTGGAACTTCATATTGACGATGAAACACAGAAATTGCATCGGGATTGAATATAGTAGGCACAATGCTGACTTACGTCCAGTGGGAGTAATGCTTCAAACAGTCTGTATGCGTGCCGTTACTGAGAGGTCAGTATTAGATTGCGACGCACCACTGGGTGTTTACTGTAACCTTTGGAGTTTCAAATTGACGATGAAACACAGAAATTGCATCGGTATTGAATGTAGTTGGCACAATGCCGATTTGCGTCCAAGGGGAGTAATGCTTCAAACAGTCTGAATACGTGCCTTTCCTGAGAGGCCAGTATTAGATTGCGATGCACCACTGGGTGTTTACTGTAACCCTTGGAGCTTCATTTTGACGATGAAACACAGAAATTGCATCGGTATTGAATGTAGTAGGCACAATGCCGACTTATGTCCAAGGGGAGTAATGCTTCAAACAGTCTGAATACGTGCCTTTCCTGAGAGGCCAGTATTAGATTGCGATGCACCACTGGGTGTTTACTGTAACCCTTGGAGCTTCATTTTGACGATGAGACACAGAAATTGCATCGGGATTGAATGTAGTAGGCACAATGCAGACTTACGTCCAGAAGGAGCAATGTTCAAACAGTCTGTATATGTGCCGCTACTGAGAGGCCAGTATTAGATTGCAACGCACCACTGGCGGTTTACTGTAACCCTTGGAGCTTCATATTGACGATGAAACACAGAAATTGCATCGGGATTGAATATAGTAGGCACAATGCCAACTTACGTTCAGGGGGACCAATGCTTCAAACAGTCTGTATACGTGCCTTTCCTGAGAGGCCAGTATTAGATTGCGACACACCACTTGGTGTTTACTGTAACCCTTGGAGCTTCATATTGACTATGAAACACAGAAATTGCATCGATATTGAATATGGTAGGCACAATGCCGACTTACGTCCAGCGGTAGCAATGCTTCAAACAGTCTGTATACGTGCCTTTCCTGAGACCCAGTATTAGATTGCGACGCACCGCTGGGTGTTTACTGTAACCCTTGGAGCTTCATATTTACGATGAAACACAGAAATTGCATCTGGATTGAATATAGTAGGCACAATGCCGACTTACTTCCAGGGGGTGCAATGCTTCAAACAGTCTGTATGCGTGCCGTTACTGAGAGGCCAGTATTAGATTGCGACGCACCACTGGGTGTTTACTGTCACTCTTGGAGCTTCATGTTGACGATGAAACACAGAAATTGCATCGGGATTGAATATAGTAGGCACAATGCCGACTTACGTCCAGGGGGTGCAATGCTTCAAACAGTCTGTATACGTGCCGTTACTGAGAGGCCAGTATTAGATTGCGACGCACCACTGGGTGTTTACTGTAACCCTTGAGCTTCAGATTCACGATGAGACACAGAAATTGCATCGGGATTGAATATAGTTGGCACAATGCCGACGTACGTCCAGGGGGAGCAATGCTTCAAACAGTCTGTATACGTGCCGTTACTGAGAGGCCAGTGTTAGATTGCGACGAACCACTGGGTGTTTACTGTAACCCTTGGAGCTTCATATTGACGATGAAACACAGAAATTGCATCGGGATTGAATATAGTAGGCACAATGCCGACTTACGTCCAGGGGGAGCAATGCTAAAAACAGTCTGTATACGTGCCGTTACTGATAGGCCAGTATTAGATTGCGACGCACCACAGTGTGTTTACTGTAACCCTTGGAGCTTCATATTGACGATGAAAGACAGAAATTGCATCGGGATTGAATATAGTTGGCACAATGCCGACTTACGTCCAGGGCGAGCAGTCCTTCAAACAGTCTGTATACGTGCCGTTACTGAGAGGCCAGTATTAGATTGCAACGCACCACTGGGTGTTTACTGTAACCCTTGGAACTTCATCTTGACGATGAAACACAGAAATTGCATCGGGATTGAATATAGTCGGCACAATGCCAACATACGTCCAGGGGGAGCAATGCTTCAAACGGTCTGTATACGTGCTGTTACTGGGAGGCCAGTATTAGATTGCGACGCACCACTGGGTGCTTACTGTAACCCTTAGAGCTTCATATTGACGATGAAACACAGAAATTGCATCGGGATTGAATTTAGTAGGCACAATGCCGACTTACGTCTAGGGGGTGCAATGCTTTAAACAGTCTGTATACGTGCCGTTACTGAGAGGCCAATATTAGATTGCGACGCACCACTGGGTGTTTACTGTAACCATTGGAGCTTCATATTGACGATGAAACACAGAAATTGCATCGGGATTGAATATAGTAGGCACAATGCCGACTTACGTACAGGGGGAGCAATGCTTCAAACAGTCTGTATACGTGCCGTTACTGAGATTCCAGTATTAGATTGCGACGCACCACAGTGTGTTTACTGTAACCCTTGGAGCTTCATATTGACGATGAAACACAGAAATTGCATCGGGATTGAATATGGTAGGCAAAATGCCGACTTACGTCCAGGGGGAGCAATGCTTCAAACAGTCTGTATACGTGCAGTTACTGAGAGGCCAGTATTAGATTGCGCCGCACCACTGGGTGTGTACTGTAAACCTTGGAGCGTCATATTGACGAGGAAACGCAGAAATTGCATCGGGATTGAATATAGTAGGCACAATGCCGACTTACGTCCAGGGGGAGCAATGCTTCAAACAGTCTGTATATTTGCCGTTACTGAGAGGTCAGTATTAGATTGCGACGCACCACTTGGTGTTTACTGTAACACTTGGATCGTGATATTGATGATGAAACACAGAAATTGCATCGGGATTGAATATAATTGGCACAATGCCGACTTACGTCCTGGGGGAGCAATGCTTCAAACAGTCTGTATACGTGCCGTTACTGAGAGGTCAGTATTGGATTGCGACGCACCACTGGGTGTTTACTGTAACCCTTAGAGCTTCATATTGTTGATGAAACACAGAAATTGCATCGGAATTGAATATAGTAGGCACAATGCCGACTTACGTCTAGGGGGAGCTATGCTTCAAGTAGTCTGTATATGTGCCGTTACTGAGAGGTCAGTATTAGATTGCGACGTACCACTGGGTGCTTACCGTAACCCTTGGAGCTTCATATTGACGATGAATCACAGAAAATGCATCGGGATTGAATATAGTTGGCAAAATGCCAACTTACGTCCAGGGGGATCAATGCTTGAAACAGTTTGTATGCGTGCCGTTACTGAGAGGCCAGTGTTAGATTGCGACGAACCAACGGGTGTTTACTGTAACCCTTGGAGCTTCATATTGACGATGATACACAGAAATTGCATCGGGATTTAATATAGTAGGCACAATGCCAACTTACGTCCAGGGGAATAATGCTTCAACCAGTCTGTATACGTGCCAATACTAAGAGGCCAGTATTAGATTGCGACGCACCACTGGGTGTTTACTGTAACGCTTGGAACTTCATATTGACGATGAAACACAGAAATTGCATCGGGATTGAATATAGTGGGCACAATGCTGACTTACGTCCAGTGGGAGTAATGCTTCAAACAGTCTGTACATGTGCCGTTACTGAGAGGTCAGTATTAGATTGCGACGCACCACTGGGTGTTTACTGTAACCTTTGGAGTTTCATATTGACGATGAAACACAGAAATTGCATCGGGATTGAATATAGTAGGCACTATGCCGACTTACGTCCAGGGGGAGCAATGCTTAAAACAGTCTGTATACGTGCAGTTACTGAGAGGCCAGTATTATATTGCGACGCACCACTGGGTGTTTACTGTAACCCTTGGAGCTTCATATTGACGATGAAACACAGAAATTGCATCGGGATTGAATATAGTAGGCACAATGCTGACTTACGTCTATGGGGAGGAATGCTTCAAACAGTCTGTATACGTGCAATTACTGAGAGGCCAGTATTAGATTGCGACGCACCACTGGGTGTTTACTGTAACCCTTGGAGCTTCATATTGACGATGAAACACAGAAATTGCATCGGGATTGAATATAGTTGGCACAATGCCGACTTACGTCCTGGGGGAGCAATGCTTCAAACAGTCTATATATGTGCCGTTACTGAGAGGTCAGTATTAGATTGCGACGCACCACTGGGTATTTACTGTAACCCTTGGAGCTTCATATTGACGATGAAACACAGAAATTGCATCGGGATTGAATATAGTTGGCACAATGACGACTTACGTCCAGGGATAGCAATGCTTAAAACAGTCTGAATACGTGCCGTTACTGAGAGGCCAGTATTAGATTGCGACGCAGCACTGGGTGTTCACTGTAACCCTTGGAGATTCATATTGACGATGAAACACAGAAATTGCATCGGGATTGAATATAGTAGGCACAATGCCGCTTTACGTCCAGCGGGACCATTGCTTCAAACAGTCTGTATACGTGCCGTTGCTGAGAGGCCAGTATTAGTTTGCGACGCACCACTGGGTGCTTACTGTTTCCCTTTGAGCTTCATATTGACCATGAAACACAGAAATTGCATCGGGATTGAATATAGTAGGCTCAATGCTGACTTACGTCCAGGGGGAGCAATGCTTCAAACAGTCTGTATACGTGCCGCTACTGAGAGGCCAGTATTAGATTGCGACGCACCACTGGGTGTTTACTGTAACCCTTGAGCTTCAGATTGACGATGAAACACAGAAATTGCATCGGGATTGAATATAGTTGGCACAATGCCGACCTACGTCCAGGGGGAGCAATGCTTCAAACAGTCAGTATACGTGCCGTTACTGAGAGGCCAGTGTTAGATTGCGACGAACCACTGGGTGTTTACTGTAACCCTTGGAGCTTCGTATTGACGATGAAACACAGAAATTGCATCGGGATTGAATATAGTAGGCACAATGCCGACTTACGTCCAGGGGGAGCAATGCTAAAAACAGTCTGTATACGTGCCGTTACTGATAGGCCAGTATTAGATTGCGACGCACCACAGTGTGATTACTGTAACCCTTGGAGCTTCATATTGACGATGAAACACAGAAATTGCATCGGGATTGAATATAGTTGGTACAATGCCGACTTACGTCCAGGGGGAGCAATCCTTCAAACAGTCTGTATACGTGCCGTTACTGAGAGGCCTGTATTAGATTGCGACGTACCACTGGGTGTTTACTGTAACCCTTGGAACTTCATATTGGCGATGAAACACAGAAATTGCTCGGGGTTGAATATAGTTGGCACAATGCCGACTTACTTCCAGGGGGTGCAATGCTTCAAAGAGTCTGTGTACGTGCCGTTACTGAGAGGCCAGTAATAGATTGCGACGCACCACTGGGTGTTTACTGTAACCCTTGGAACTTCATATTGACGATGAATCATAGAACTTGCTCGGGGTTGAATATAGTTGGCACAATGCCGACTTACTTCCAGGGGGTGCAATGCTTCAAACAGTCTGTATACGTGCCGTTACTGAGAGGCCAGTATTAGATTGCGACGCACCACTGGGTGTTTACTGTAACTCTTGGAGCTTCATATTGACGATGAAACACAGAAATTGCATCGGGATTGAATATAGTAGGCACAACGCTGACTTACGTCCAGGGGGTATAATGCTTCAAACAGTCTGTATACGTGCAGTTACTGAGAGGCCAGTATTAGATTGCGACGCACCACTGGGTGTTTACTGTAACCTTTGAGCTTCAGATTGACGATGAAACACAGAAATTGCATCGGGATTGAATATAGTTGGCACAATGCCGACGTACATCCAGGGGGAGCAATGCTTCAAACAGTCTGTATACGTGCCGTTACTGAGAGGCCAGTGTTAGATTGCGACGAACCACTGGGTGTTTACTGTAACCCTTGGAGCTTCATATTGACGATGAAACACAGAAATTACATCGGGATTGAATATAGTAGGCACAATGCCGACCTACGTCCAGGGGGAGCAATGCTAAAAACAGTCTGTATACGTGCCGTTACTGATAGGCCAGTATTAGATTGCGACGCACTACAGTGTGTTTACTGTAACCCTTGGAGCTTCATATTGACGATGAAACACAGAAATTGCATTTGGATTGAATATAGTCGGCACAATGCCGACATACGTCCAGCGGGAGCAATGCTTCAAACGGTCTGTATACGTGATGTTACTGAGAGGCCAGTATTAGATTGCGACGCACCACTGGGTGCTTACTGTAACCCTTGGAGCTCCATATTGACGATGAAACACAGAAATTGCATCGGGATTGAATACAGTAGGCACAATGCCGACTTACGTCCATGGGGGTGCAATGCTTCAAACAGTCTGTATACGTGCCGTTACTGAGAGGCCAATATTAGATTGCGACGCACCACTGGGTGTTTACTGTAACCCTTGGAGCTTCATATTGACGATGAAACACAGAAATTGCATCGGGATTGAATATAGTAGGCACAATGCCGACTTACGTACAGGGGGAGCAATGCTTAAAACAGTCTGTATACGTGCCGTTACTGAGAGGCCAGTATTAGATTGCGACGCACCACTGGGTGTTTACTGTAACCCTTAGAGCTTCATATTGTTGATGAAACACAGAAATTGCATCGGGATTGAATATAGTAGCCACAATGCCAACTTATGTTCAGGGGGAGCAATGCTTCAAACAGTCTGTATACGTGCCTTTCCTGAGGGGCCAGTATTAGATTGCGACGCACCACTGGGTGTTTATTGTAACCCTTGTAGCTTCATATTGACGATGAAACACAGAAATTGCATCGGGATTGAATATTGTAGGCACAATGCTGACTTACGTCCAGGGGGAGCAATGCTTCAAACAGTCTGTATATGTGCCGTTACTGAGAGGCCAGTATTAGATTGCGACGCACCACTGGGTGTTTACTGTAACCCTAGAGCTTCAGATTGACGATGAAAGACAGAAATTGCATCGGGATTGAATATAGTTGGCACAATGCCGACGTACGTCCAGGGGGAGCAATGCTTCAAACAGTGTGTATACGTGCCGTTACTGAGAGGCCAGTTTTAGATTGCGACGAACCACTGGGTGTTTACTGTAACCCTTGGAGCTTCATATTGACGATGAAACACAGATATTGCATCGGGATTGAATATAATAGGCACAGTGCCGACTTACGTCCAGGGGGCGTAATGCTAAAAACAGTCTGTATACGTGCCGTTACTGTCAGGCCAGTATTAGATTGCGACGCACCACAGTGTGTTTACTGTAACCCTTGGAGCTTCATATTGACGATGAAACACAGAAATTGCATCGGGATTGAATATAGTTGGCACAATGCCGACTTACGTCCAGGGGGAGCAATCCTTCAAACAGTCTGTATACGTGCCGTTACTGAGAGGCCGGTATTAGATTGCGACGCACCACTGGGTGTTTACTGTAACCCTTGGAACTTCATATTGACGATGAATCACAGAAATTGCTCGGGGTTGAATATAGTTGGCACAATGCCGACTTATTTCCAGGGGGTGCAATGCTTCAAACAGTCTGTATACGTGCCGTTACTGAGAGGCCAGTATTAGATTGCGACGCACCACTGGGTGTTTACTGTAACCCTTGGAGCTTCATATTGACAATGAAACACAGAAATTGCATCGGGATTGAATATAGTAGCCACAATGCCAACTTATGTTAAGGGGGAGCAGTGCTTCAAACAGTCTGTATACGTGCCTTTCCTGAGAGGCCAGTATTAGATTGCGACGCACCACTGGGTGTTTACTGTAACCCTTGGAGCTGTATATTGACGATGAAACACAGAAATTGCAACGGGATTGAATATAGTAGGCTCAATGCTGACATACGTCCAGGGGGAGCAATGCTTCAAACAGTCTGTATATGTGCCGTTACTGAGAGGCCAATATTAGATTGCGACGCACCACTGGGTGTTTACTGTAACCCTTGGAGCTGTATATTGACGATGAAACACAGAAATTGCAACGGGATTGAATATAGTAGGCTCAATGCTGACATACGTCCAGGGGGAGCAATGCTTCAAACAGTCTGTATATGTGCCGTTACTGAGAGGCCAATATTAGATTGCGACGCACCACTGGGTGTTTACTGTAACCCTTGGAGCTTCATATTGACGATGAAACACAGAAATTGCATCGGGATTGAATATAGTAGGCACAATGCCGACTTACGTACAGGGGGAGCAATGCTTAAAACAGTCTGTATACGTGCCGTTACTGAGAGGCCAGTATTAGATTGCGACGCACCACTGGGTGTTTACTGTAACCCTTAGAGCTTCATATTGTTGATGAAACACAGAAATTGCATCGGGATTGAATATAGTAGCCACAATGCCAACTTATGTTCAGGGGGAGCAATGCTTCAAACAGTCTGTATACGTGCCTTTCCTGAGGGGCCAGTATTAGATTGCGACGCACCACTGGGTGTTTATTGTAACCCTTGTAGCTTCATATTGACGATGAAACACAGAAATTGCATCGGGATTGAATATTGTAGGCACAATGCTGACTTACGTCCAGGGGGAGCAATGCTTCAAACAGTCTGTATATGTGCCGTTACTGAGAGGCCAATATTAGATTGCGACGCACCACTGGGTGTTTACTGTAACCCTTGGAGCTTCATATTGACGATGAAACACAGAAATTGCATCGGGATTGAATATAGTAGGCACAATGCCGACTTACGTACAGGGGGAGCAATGCTTAAAACAGTCTGTATACGTGCCGTTACTGAGAGGCCAGTATTAGATTGCGACGCACCACTGGGTGTTTACTGTAACCCTTAGAGCTTCATATTGTTGATGAAACACAGAAATTGCATCGGGATTGAATATAGTAGCCACAATGCCAACTTATGTTCAGGGGGAGCAATGCTTCAAACAGTCTGTATACGTGCCTTTCCTGAGGGGCCAGTATTAGATTGCGACGCACCACTGGGTGTTTATTGTAACCCTTGTAGCTTCATATTGACGATGAAACACAGAAATTGCATCGGGATTGAATATTGTAGGCACAATGCTGACTTACGTCCAGGGGGAGCAATGCTTCAAACAGTCTGTATATGTGCCGTTACTGAGAGGCCAGTATTAGATTGCGACGAACCACGGGGTGTTTACTGTAACCCTTGGAGCTTCATATTGACGATGAAACACAGAAATTGCATCGGGATTGAATATAGTAGGCACAATGCCGACTTACGTCCAGGGGGAGCAATGCTTCCAACAGTCTGTATACATGCCTTTCCTGAGAGGCCAGTATTAGATTGCGACGCACCGCTGGGTCTTTGCTGTAGCCCTTGGAGCTTCATATTGACGATGAAACACAGAAATTGCATCGGGATTGAATGTAGTAGGCACAATGCCGACTTACGTCCAGAGGGAGCAAGGTTCAAACAGTCTGTATATGTGCCGCTACTGAAAGGCCAGTATTAGATTGCGACGCACCACTGGGTGTTTACTGTAACCCTAGAGCTTCAGATTGACGATGAAAGACAGAAATTGCATCGGGATTGAATATAGTTGGCACAATGCCGACGTACGTCCAGGGGGAGCAATGCTTCAAACAGTCTGTATACGTGCCGTTACTGAGAGGCCAGTTTTAGATTGCGACGAACCACTGGGTGTTTACTGTAACCCTTGGAGCTTCATATTGACGATGAAACACAGATATTGCATCGGGATTGAATATAATAGGCACAGTGCCGACTTACGTCCAGGGGGCGTAATGCTAAAAACAGTCTGTATACGTGCCGTTACTGTCAGGCCAGTATTAGATTGCGACGCACCACAGTGTGTTTACTGTAACCCTTGGAGCTTCATATTGACGATGAAACACAGAAATTGCATCGGGATTGAATATAGTTGGCACAATGCCGACTTACGTCCAGGGGGAGCAATCCTTCAAACAGTCTGTATACGTGCCGTTACTGAGAGGCCGGTATTAGATTGCGACGCACCACTGGGTGTTTACTGTAACCCTTGGAACTTCATATTGACGATGAATCACAGAAATTGCTCGGGGTTGAATATAGTTGGCACAATGCCGACTTATTTCCAGGGGGTGCAATGCTTCAAACAGTCTGTATACGTGCCGTTACTGAGAGGCCAGTATTAGATTGCGACGCACCACTGGGTGTTTACTGTAACCCTTGGAACTTCATATTGACGATGAAACACAGAAATTGCATCGGGATGGAATGTAGTAGGCACAATGGCGACTTACGTCCATAGGGAGCAGTGTTCAAACAGTCTGTATATGTGCCGTTACTGAGAGGCCAGTATTAGATTGCAACGCACCACTGGGTGTTTACTGTAACCCTTGGAGCTTCATATTGACAATGAAACACAGAAATTGCATCGGGATTGAATATAGTAGGCACAATGCCGACTTACGTCCAGGGGGAGTAATGCTTCAAACAGTCTGTATACGTGCCTATCCTGAGAGGCCAGTATTAGATTGCGACGCCTCGCTGGGTGTTAACTGTAACTCTTGGAGATTCATATTGACGATGAAACACAGAAATTGCATCGGGATTGAATATAGTAGGCACAATGCCGACTTACGTCCAGGGGGAGCAACGCTTCAAGCAGTCTGTATATGTGCCGTTACTGAGAGGTCAGTATTAGATTGCGACGCACCACTGGGTGTTTACTGTAACCCTTGGAGCTTCATATTGACGATGAAACACAGAAATTGCATCGGGATTGAATATAGTAGGCAGAATGCCAACTTAAGATCAGGGGGAGCAATGCTTCAAACAGTCTGTATACGTGCCTTTCCTGAGAGGCCAGTATTAGATTGCGACGCACCACTGGGTGTTTACTGTAACCCTTGGAGCTTCATTTTTAAGAAAAAACACAGAAATTGCATTGGGATTGAATATAGTAGGCACAATGCCAACTTACGTTCAGGGGGAGCAATGCTTCAAATAGTCTGTATACTTGCCTTTCCTGAGAGGCCAGTATTAGATTGCGACGCACCACTGGGTGTTTACTGTAACCCTTGGAGCTTCATATTGACGATGGAACACAGAAATTGCATCGATATTGAATATAGTAGGCACAATGCCGAATTACGTCCAGCGGGAGCAATGCTTCAAACAGTCTGTATATGTGCCGTTACTGAGAGGCCAGTATTAGATTGCAACGCACAACTGGGTGTTTACTGTAACCGTTGGAGCTTCATATTGACGATGAAACACAGAAATTGCATCGGGATTGAATATAGTAGGCACAATGCCGAAACACGTCCAGGGGGAGCAACGCTTCAAGCAGTCTGTATATGTGCCGTTACTGAGAGGTCAGTATTAGATTGCGACGCACCACTGGGTGTTTACTGTAACCCTTGGATCTTCATATTGACGATGAAACACAGAAATTGCTCGGGGTTGAATATAGTTGGCACAATGCCGACTTACTTCCAGGGGGTGCAATGCTTCAAACAGTCTGTATACGTGCCGTTACTGAGCGGCCATTATTAGATTGCGACGCACCACTGGGTGTTTACTGTAACCCTTGGAGCTTCACATTGACGATGAAACACAGAAATTGCATCGGGATTGAATATAGTTGGCACAATGCCGACTTACGTCCAGGGGGAGCAATGCTTCAAACGGTCTGTATATGTGCCGTTACTGAGAGGCCAGTATTAGATTGCGACGCACCACTGGGTGCTTACTGTGACCGTTGGAGCTTCATATTGACGATGAAACACAGTTATTGCATCGGGATTGATTATAGTAGGCACAATGCCGACTTACGTCCAGGGGGAGCAATGCTTCAAACAGTCTGTATACATGCCGTTACTGAGAGGCCATTATTAGATTGCGACGCACCACTGGGTGTTTACTGTAACCCTTGGAGCTTTATATTGACGATGAAACACAGAAATTGCATCGGGATTGAATATAGTAGGCACAATGCCGACTTACGTCCAGGGGGAGCAATGCTTCAAACAGTCTGTATACGTGCCTTTCCTGAGAGGCCAGTATTAGATTGCAACGCACCACTGGGTGTTTACTGTAACCCTTGGAGCTTCATATTGACGATGAGACACAGAAATTGCATCGGGATTGAATATAGTAGGCACAATGCCGACTTACGTCCAGGGGGAGCAATGCTTAAAACAGTCTGTATACGTGCCGTTACTGAGAGGCCAGTATTAGATTGCGACGCACCACTGGGTGTTTACTGTAACCCTCAGAGCTTCATATTGACGATGAAACACAGAAATTGCATCGGGATTGAATATAGTAGCCACAATGCCAACTTATGTTCAGGGGGAGCAATGCTTCAAACAGTCTGTATACGTGCCTTTCCTGAGAGGCCAGTATTAGATTGCAACGCACCACTGGGTGTTTACTGTAACCCTTGGAGCTTCAAATTGACGATGAAACACAGAAATTGCATCGGGATTGAATATAGTAGGCACAATGCCGACTTACGTCCAGGGGGAGCAATGCTTCAAACAGTCTGTATACGTGCCGTTACTGTAAGGCCAGTATTACATTGCGACGCACCACTGGGTGTTTACTGTAACCCTTGGAGCATCATATTGACAATGAAACACAGAAATTGCATCGGGATTGAATATAGTAGGCACAATGCCGACTTACGTCCAGGGGGAGTAATGCTTCAAACAGTCTGTATACGTGCCTTTCCTGAGAGGCCAGTATTAGACTGCGACGCCTCGCTGGGTGTTAACTGTAACCCTTGGAGATTCATATTGACGATGAAACACAGAAATTGGATCGGGATTGAATATAGTAGGCACAATGCTGACTTACGTCCAGGGGGAGCAACGCTTCAAGCAATCTGTATATGTGCCGTTACTGAGAGATCAGTATTAGATTGCGACGCACCACTGGGTGTTTACTGTAACCCTGGGAGCTTCATATTGATGATAAAACACAGAAATTGCATCGGGATTGAATATAGTAGATACAATGCCAACTTACGGTCAGGGGGAGCAATGCTTCAAATAGTCTGTATTCTTGCCTTTCCTGAGAGGCCAGTATTAGATTGCGACGCACCACTGGGTGTTTACTGTAACCCTTGGAGATTCATATTGACGATGAAACTCAGAAATTGCATCAGGATTGAATATAGTAGGCTCAATGCTGACTTACGTCCAGGGGGAGCAATGCTTCAAACAGTCTGTATACGTGCCGTTACTGAGAGGCCAATATTAGATTGCGACGCAACACTGGGTGTTTACTGTAACCCTTGGAGCTTCATATTGACGATGAAACACAGAAATTCCATCGGGATTGAATATAGCAGGCACAATGCCGACTTACGTCCAGGGGGAGCAATGCTTCAAACAGTCTGTATACGTGCCTTTCCTGAGAGGCCAGTATTAGATTTCGATGCACCACTGGGAGTTTACTGTAACCCTTGGAGCTTCATATTGACGATGAAACACAGAAATTGCATCGGGATTGAATATAGTAGGCACAATGCCGACTTACGTCCAGGGGGGGTAATGCTTCAAACATTCTGTATACGTGCCTTTCCTGAGAGGCCAGTATTAGATTGCGACGCCTCGCTGGGTGTTAACTGTAACCCTTGGAGCTTCATATTGACGATGAAACACAGAAATTGCATCGGGATTGAGTATAGTAGGCACAATGCCGACTTACGTCCAGGGGGAGCAACGCTTCAAACAGTCTGTATATGTGCCGTTACTGAGAGGTCAGTATTAGATTGCGACGCACCACTGGGTGTTTACTGTAACCCTTGGAGCTTCATATTGACGATGAAACACAGAAATTCATCGGGATTGAATATAGTAGGCACAATGCCAACTTAAGTTCAGGGGGAGCAATGCTTCAAACAATCTGTATACGTGCCTTTCCTGAGAGGCCAGTATTAGATTGCGACGCACCACGGGTTTTTTACTGTAACCCTTGGAGCTTCATATTGACGATGAAACACAGAAATTGCATCGGGATTGAATGTAGTAGGCACAACGCCAACTTATGGTCAGGGGGAGCAATGCTTCAAATAGTCTGTATACTTGCCTTTCCTGAGAGGCCAGTATTAGATTGCGACGCACCACTGGGTGTTTACTGTAACCCTTGTAGCTTCATATTGACGATGAAACACAGAAATTGCATCGATATTGAATATAGTAGGCACAATGCCGACTTACGTCCAGGGGGAGCAATGCTTCAAACAGTCTGTATACGTGCCTTTCCTGAGAGGCCAGCATTAGATTGCGACGCATCGCTGGTTGTTTACTGTAACCCTTGGAGCTTCATATTGACGATGAAACACAGAAATTGCATCGGGGTTGAATATAGTAGGCACAATGCCAACACACGTCCAGGGGGAGCAACGCTTCAAGCAGTCTGTATATGTGCCGTTACTGAGAGGTCAGTATTAGATTGCGACGCACCACTGGGTGTTTACTGTAACCCTTGGAGCTTCACATTGACGATGAAACACAGAAATTGCATCGGGATTGAATATAGTTGGCACAATGCCGACTTACGTCCAGGGGGAGCAATGCTTCAAACGGTCTGTATATGTGCCGTTACTGAGAGGCCAGTATTAGATTGCGACGCACCACTGGGTGCTTACTGTGACCGTTGGAGCTTCATATTGACGATGAAACACAGATATTGCATCGGGATTGATTATAGTAGGCACAATGCCGACTTACGTCCAGGGGGAGCAATGCTTCAAACAGTCTGTATACATGCCGTTACTGAGAGGCCAATATTAGATTGCGACGCACCACTGGGTGTTTACTGTAACCCTTGGAGCTTTATATTGACGATGAAACACAGAAATTGCATCGGGATTGAATATAGTAGGCACAATGCCGACTTACGTCCAGGGGGAGCAATGCTTTAAACAGTCTGTATACGTGCCTTTCCTGAGAGGCCAGTATTAGATTGCAACGCACCACTGGGTGTTTACTGTAACCCTTGGAGCTTCATATTGACGATGAGACACAGAAAGTGCATCAGGATTGAATATAGTAGGCACAATGCCGACTTACGTCCAGGGGGAGCAATGCTTAAAACAGTCTGTATACGTGCCGTTACTGAGAGGCCAGTATTAGATTGCGACGCACCACTGGGTGTTTACTGTAACCCTCAGAGCTTCATATTGACGATGAAACACAGAAATTGCATCGGGATTGAATATAGTAGGCACAATGCCGACTTACGTCCAGGGGGAGCAATGCTTCAAACAGTCTGTATACGTGCCGTTACTGTAAGGCCAGTATTACATTGCGACGCACCACTGGGTGTTTACTGTAACCCTTGGAGCATCATATTGACAATGAAACACAGAAATTGCATCGGGATTGAATATAGTAGGCACAATGCCGACTTACGTCCAGGGGGAGTAATGCTTCAAACAGTCTGTATACGTGCCTTTCCTGAGAGGCCAGTATTAGATTGCGACGCCTCGCTGGGTGTTAACTGTAACCCTTGGAGATTCATATTGACGATGAAACACAGAAATTGGATCGGGATTGAATATAGTAGGCACAATGCCGACTTACGTCCAGGGGGAGCAACGCTTCAAGCAGTCTGTATATGTGCCGTTACTGAGAGATCAGTATTAGATTGCGACGCACCACTGGGTGTTTACTGTAACCCTGGGAGCTTCATATTGACGATGAAACACAGAAATTGCATCGGGATTGAATATAGTAGGCACAATGCCAGCTTAAGTTCAGGGGGAGCAATGCTTCAAACAGTCTGTATACGTGCCTTTCCTGAGAGGCCAGTATTAGATTGCGACGCACCACTGGGTGTTTACTGTAACCCTTGGAGCTTCATATTGACGATAAAACACAGAAATTACATCGGGATTGAATATAGTAGGTACAATGCCAACTTACGGTCAGGGGGAGCAATGCTTCAAATAGTCTGTATTCTTGCCTTTCCTGAGAGGCCAGTATTAGATTGCGACGCACCACTGGGTGTTTACTGTAACCCTTGGAGATTCATATTGACGATGAAACACAGAAATTGCATCAGGATTGAATATAGTAGGCTCAATGCTGACTTACGTCCAGGGGGAGCAATGCTTCAAACAGTCTGTATACGTGCCGTTACTGAGAGGCCAATATTAGATTGCGACGCAACACTGGGTGTTTACTGTAACCCTTGGAGCTTCATATTGACGATGAAACACAGAAATTGCATCGGGATTGAATATAGCAGGCACAATGCCGACTTACGTCCAGGGGGAGCAATGCTTCAAACAGTCTGTATACGTGCCTTTCCTGAGAGGCCAGTATTAGATTTCGACGCACCACTGGGAGTTTACTGTAACCCTTGGAGCTTCATATTGACGATGAAACACAGAAATTGCATCGGGATTGAATGTAGTAGGCACAATGCCAACTTATGGTCAGGGGGAGCAATGCTTCAAATAGCCTGTATACTTGCCTTTCCTGAGAGGCCAGTATTAGATTGCGACGCACCACTGGGTGTTTACTGTAACCCTTGTAGCTTCATATTGACGATGAAACACAGAAATTGCATCGATATTGAATATAGTAGGCACAATGCCGACTTACGTCCAGGGGGAGCAATGCTTCAAACAGTCTGTATACGTGCCTTTCCTGAGAGGCCAGCATTAGATTGCGACGCATCGCTGGTTGTTTACTGTAACCCTTGGAGCTTCATATTGACGATGAAACACAGAAATTGCATCGGGATTGAATATAGTAGGCACAATGCCAACACACGTCCAGGGGGAGAAACGCTTCAAGCAGTCTGTATATGTGCCGTTACTGAGAGGTCAGTATTAGATTGCGACGCACCACTGGGTGTTTACTGTAACCCTTGGAGCTTCATATTGACGATGAAACACAGAAATTGCATCGGGATTGAATATAGTTGGCACAATGCCGACTTACGTCCAGGGGGAGCAATGCTTCAAACGGTCTGTATATGTGCCGTTACTGAGAGGCCAGTATTAGATTGCGACGCACCACTGGGTGCTTACTGTGACCGTTGGAGCTTCATATTGACGATGAAACACAGAAATTGCATCGGGATTGATTATAGTAGGCACAATGCCGACTTACGTCCAGGGGGAGCAATGCTTCAAACAGTCTGTATACATGCCGTTACTGAGAGGCCAATATTAGATTGCGACGCACAACTGGGTGTTTACTGTAACCCTCTGAGCTTCATATTGACGATGAAACACAGAAATTGCATCGGGATTGAATATAGTAGCAACAATGCCAACTTATATTCAGGGGGAGCAATGCTTCAAACGGTCTGTATATGTGCCGTTACTGAGAGGCCAGTATTAGATTGCGACGCACCACTGGGTGCTTACTGTGACCGTTGGAGCTTCATATTGACGATGAAACACAGATATTGCATCGGGATTTGTTATAGTAGGCACAATGCCGACTTACGTCCAGGGGGAGCAATGCTTCAAACAGTCTGTATACATGCCGTTACTGAGAGGCCAATATTAGATTGCGACGCACCACTGGGTGTTTACTATAACCCTTGGAGCTTTATATTGACGATGAAACACAGAAATTGCATCGGGATTGAATATAGTAGGCACAATGCCGACTTACGTCCAGGGGGAGCAATGCTTCAAACAGTCTGTATACGTGCCTTTCCTGAGAGGCCAGTATTAGATTGCAACGCACCACTGGGTGTTTACTGTAACCCTTGGAGCTTCATATTGACGATGAAACACATAAATTGCATCGGGATTGAATATAGTAGGCACAATGCCGACTTACGTCCAGGGAGAGCAATGCTTAAAACAGTCTGTATACGTGCCGTTACTGTGAGGCCAGTATTAGATTGCGACGCACCACTGGGTGTTTACTGTAACCCTCAGAGCTTCATATTGACGATGAAACACAGAAATTGCATCGGGATTGAATATAGTAGCCACAATGCCAACTTATGTTCAGGGGGAGCAATGCTTCAAACAGTCTGTATACGTGCCTTTCCTGAGAGGCCAGTATTAGATTGCAACGCACCACTGGGTGTTTACTGTAACCCTTGGAGCTTCAAATTGACGATGACACACAGAAATTGCATCGGGATTGAATATAGTAGGCACAATGCCGACTTACGTCCAGGGGGAGCAATGCTTCAAACAGTCTGTATACGTGCCGTTACTGTAAGGCCAGTATTACATTGCGACGCACCACTGGGTGTTTACTGTAACCCTTGGAGCATCATATTGACAATGAAACACAGAAATTGCATCGGGATTGAATATAGTAGGCACAATGCCGACTTACGTCCAGGGGGAGTAATGCTTCAAACAGTCTGTATACGTGCCTTTCCTGAGAGGCCAGTATTAGATTGCGACGCCTCGCTGGGTGTTAACTGTAACCCTTGGAGATTCATATTGACGATGAAACACAGAAATTGGATCGGGATTGAATATAGTAGGCACAATGCCGACTTACGTCCAGGGGGAGCAACGCTTCAAGCAGTCTGTATATGTGCCGTTACTGAGAGGTCAGTATTAGATTGCGACGCACCACTGGGTGTTTACTGTAACCCTGGGAGCTTCATATTGACGATGAAACACAGAAACTGCATCGGGATTGAATATAGTAGGCACAATGCCAACTTAAGTTCAGGGGGAGCAATGCTTCAAACAGTCTGTATACGTGCCTTTCCTGAGAGGCCAGTATTAGATTGCGACTTACCACTGGGTGTTTACTGTAACCCTTGGAGCTTCATATTGACGATAAAACACAGAAATTGCATCGGGATTGAATATAGTAGGTACAATGCCAACTTACGGTCAGGGGGAGCAATGCTTCAAATAGTCTGTATACTTGCCTTTCCTGAGAGGCCAGTATTAGATTGCGACGCACCACTGGGTGTTTACTGTAACCCTTGGAGCTTCATATTGACGATGAAACACAGAAATTGCATCGGGATTGAATATAGTAGGCACAATGCCGACTTACGTCCAGGGGGGGTAATGCTTCAAACATTCTGTATACGTGCCTTTCCTGACAGGCCAGTATTAGATTGCGACGCCTCGCTGGTTGTTAACTGTAACCCTTGGAGCTTCATATTGACGATAAAACACAGAAATTGCATCGGGATTGAATGTAGTGGGCACAATGCCAACTTATGGTCAGGGGGAGCAATGCTTCAAATAGTCTGTATACTTGCCTTTCCTGAGAGGCCAGTATTAGATTGCGACGCACCACTGGGTGGTTACTGTAACCCTTGTAGCTTCATATTGACGATGAAACACAGAAATTGCATCGGGATTGAATATAGTAGCCACAATGCCAACTTATGTTCAGGGGGAGCAATGCTTCAAACAGTCTGTATACGTGCCTTTCCTGAGAGGCCAGTATTAGATTGCAACGCACCACTGGGTGTTTACTGTAACCCTTGGAGCTTCAAATTGACGATGAAACACAGAAATTGCATCGGGATTGAATATAGTAGGCACAATGCCGACTTACGTCCAGGAGGAGCAATGCTTCAAACAGTCTGTATACGTGCCGTTACTGTAAGGCCAGTATTACATTGCGACGCACCACTGGGTGTTTACTGTAACCCTTGGAGCTTCATATTGTCAATGAAACACAGAAATTGCATCGGGATTGAATATAGTAGGCACAATGCCGACTTACGTCCAGGGGGATTAATGCTTCAAACAGCCTGTATACGTGCCTTTCCTGAGAGGCCAGTATTAGATTGCGACGCACCACTCGGTGTTAACTGTAACCCTTGGAGATTCATATTGACGATGAAACACAGAAATTGGATCGGGATTGAATATAGTAGGCACAATGCCGACTTACGTCCAGGGGGAGCAACGCTTCAAGCAGTCTGTATATGTGCCGTTACTGAGAGGTCAGTATTAGATTGCGACTTACCACTGGGTGTTTACTGTAACCCTTGGAGCTTCATATTGACGATAAAACACAGAAATTGCATCGGGATTGAATATAGTAGGTACAATGCCAACTTACGCTCAGGGGGAGCAATGCTTCAAATAGTCTGTATACTTGCCTTTCCTGAGAGGCCAGTATTAGATTGCGACGCACCACTGGGTGTTTACTGTAACCCTTGGAGATTCATATTGACGATGAAACACAGAAATTGCATCAGGATTGAATATAGTAGGCTCAATGCTGACTTACGTCCAGGGGGAGCAATGCTTCAAACAGTCTGTATACGTGCCGTTACTGAGAGGCCAATATTAGATTGCGACGCAACACTGGGTGTTTACTGTAACCCTTGGAGCTTCATATTGACGATGAAACACAGAAATTGCATCGGGATTGAATATAGCAGGCACAATGCCGACTTACGTCCAGGGGGAGAAATGCTTCAAACAGTCTGTATACGTGCCTTTCCTGAGAGGCCAGTATTAGATTTCGACGCACCACTGGGAGTTTACTGTAACCCTTGGAGCTTCATATTGACGATGAAACACAGAAATTGCATCGGGATTGAATGTAGTAGGCACAATGCCAACTTATGGTCAGGGGGAGCAATGCTTCAAATAGTCTGTATACTTGCCTTTCCTGAGAGGCCAGTATTAGATTGCGACGCACCACTGGGTGTTTACTGTAACCCTTGTAGCTTCATATTGACGATGAAACACAGAAATTGCATCGATATTGAATATAGTAGGCACAATGCCGACTTACGTCCAGGGGGAGCAATGCTTCAAACAGTCTGTATACGTGCCTTTCCTGAGAGGCCAGCATTAGATTGCGACGCATCGCTGGTTGTTTACTGTAACCCTTGGAGCTTCATATTGACGATGAAACACAGAAATTGCATCGGGATTGAATATAGTAGGTACAATGCCAACTTACGCTCAGGGGGAGCAATGCTTCAAACGGTCTGTATATGTGCCGTTACTGAGAGGCCAGTATTAGATTGCGACGCACCACTGGGTGCTTACTGTGACCGTTGGAGCTTCATATTGACGATGAAACACAGAAATTGCATCGGGATTGATTATAGTAGGCACAATGCCGACTTACGTCCAGGGGGAGCAACGCTTCAAACAGTCTGTATACATGCCGTTACTGAGAGGCCAATATTAGATTGCGACGCACAACTGGGTGTTTACTGTAACCCTCTGAGCTTCATATTGACGATGAAACACAGAAATTGCATCGGGATTGAATATAGTAGCAACAATGCCAACTTATATTCAGGGGGAGCAATGCTTCAAACGGTCTGTATATGTGAAGTTACTGAGAGGCCAGTATTAGATTGCGACGCACCACTGGGTGCTTACTGTGACCGTTGGAGCTTCATATTGACGATGAAACACAGATATTGCATCGGGATTTATTATAGTAGGCACAATGCCGACTTACGTCCAGGGGGAGCAATGCTTCAAACAGTCTGTATACATGCCGTTACTGAGAGGCCAATATTAGATTGCGACGCACCACTGGGTGTTTACTGTAACCCTTGGAGCTTTATATTGACGATGAAACACAGAAATTGCATCGGGATTGAATATAGTAGGCACAATGCCGACTTACGTCCAGGGGGAGCAATGCTTCAAACAGTCTGTATACGTGCCTTTCCTGAGAGGCCAGTATTAGATTGCAACGCACCACTGGGTGTTTACTGTAACCCTTGGAGCTTCATATTGACGATGAAACACATAAATTGCATCGGGATTGAATATAGTAGGCACAATGCCGACTTACGTCCAGGGGGAGCAATGCTTAAAACAGTCTGTATACGTGCCGTTACTGTGAGGCCAGTATTAGATTGCGACGCACCACTGGGTGTTTACTGTAACCCTCAGAGCTTCATATTGACGATGAAACACAGAAATTGCATCGGGATTGAATATAGTAGCCACAATGCCAACTTATGTTCAGGGGGAGCAATGCTTCAAACAGTCTGTATACGTGCCTTTCCTGAGAGGCCAGTATTAGATTGCAACGCACCACTGGGTGTTTACTGTAACCCTTGGAGCTTCAAATTGACGATGAAACACAGAAATTGCATCGGGATTGAATATAGTAGGCACAATGCCGACTTACGTCCAGGGGGAGCAATGCTTCAAACAGTCTGTATACGTGCCGTTACTGTAAGGCCAGTATTACATTGCGACGCACCACTGGGTGTTTACTGTAACCCTTGGAGCATCATATTGACAATGAAACACAGAAATTGCATCGGGATTGAATATAGTAGGCACAATGCCGACTTACGTCCAGGGGGAGTAATGCTTCAAACAGTCTGTATACGTGCCTTTCCTGAGAGGCCAGTATTAGATTGCGACGCCTCGCTGGGTGTTAACTGTAACCCTTGGAGATTCATATTGACGATGAAACACAGAAATTGGATCGGGATTGAATATGGTAGGCACAATGCCGACTTACGTCCAGGGGGAGCAACGCTTCAAGCAGTCTGTATATGTGCCGTTACTGAGAGGTCAGTATTAGATTGCGACGCACCACTGGGTGTTTACTGTAACCCTGGGAGCTTCATATTGACGATGAAACACAGAAACTGCATCGGGATTGAATATAGTAGGCACAATGCCAACTTAAGTTCAGGGGGAGCAATGCTTCAAACAGTCTGTATACGTGCCTTTCCTGAGAGGCCAGTATTAGATTGCGACTTACCACTGGGTGTTTACTGTAACCCTTGGAGCTTCATATTGACGATAAAACACAGAAATTGCATCGGGATTGAATATAGTAGGTACAATGCCAACTTACGGTCAGGGGGAGCAATGCTTCAAATAGTCTGTATACTTGCCTTTCCTGAGAGGCCAGTATTAGATTGCGACGCACCACTGGGTGTTTACTGTAACCCTTGGAGCTTCATATTGACGATGAAACACAGAAATTGCATCGGGATTGAATATAGTAGGCACAATGCCGACTTACGTCCAGGGGGGGTAATGCTTCAAACATTCTGTATACGTGCCTTTCCTGACAGGCCAGTATTAGATTGCGACGCCTCGCTGGGTGTTAACTGTAACCCTTGGAGCTTCATATTGACGATAAAACACAGAAATTGCATCGGGATTGAATGTAGTGGGCACAATGCCAACTTATGGTCAGGGGGAGCAATGCTTCAAATAGTCTGTATACTTGCCTTTCCTGAGAGGCCAGTATTAGATTGCGACGCACCACTGGGTGTTTACTGTAACCCTTGTAGCTTCATATTGACGATGAAACACAGAAATTGCATCGGGATTGAATATAGTAGCCACAATGCCAACTTATGTTCAGGGGGAGCAATGCTTCAAACAGTCTGTATACGTGCCTTTCCTGAGAGGCCAGTATTAGATTGCAACGCACCACTGGGTGTTTACTGTAACCCTTGGAGCTTCAAATTGACGATGAAACACAGAAATTGCATCGGGATTGAATATAGTAGGCACAATGCCGACTTACGTCCAGGAGGAGCAATGCTTCAAACAGTCTGTATACGTGCCGTTACTGTAAGGCCAGTATTACATTGCGACGCACCACTGGGTGTTTACTGTAACCCTTGGAGCTTCATATTGTCAATGAAACACAGAAATTGCATCGGGATTGAATATAGTAGGCACAATGCCGACTTACGTCCAGGGGGAGTAATGCTTCAAACAGTCTGTATACGTGCCTTTCCTGAGAGGCCAGTATTAGATTGCGACGCCTCGCTGGGTGTTAACTGTAACCCTTGGAGATTCATATTGACGATGAAACACAGAAATTGGATCGGGATTGAATATAGTAGGCACAATGCCGACTTACGTCCAGGGGGAGCAACGCTTCAAGCAGTCTGTATATGTGCCGTTACTGAGAGGTCAGTATTAGATTGCGACTTACCACTGGGTGTTTACTGTAACCCTTGGAGCTTCATATTGACGATAAAACACAGAAATTGCATCGGGATTGAATATAGTAGGTACAATGCCAACTTACGCTCAGGGGGAGCATTGCTTCAAATAGTCTGTATACTTGCCTTTCCTGAGAGGCCAGTATTAGATTGCGACGCACCACTGGGTGTTTACTGTTACCCTTGGAGATTCATATTGACGATGAAACACAGAAATTGCATCGGGATTGAATATAGTAGGCTCAATGCTGACTTACGTCCAGGGGGAGCAATGCTTCAAACAGTCTGTATACGTGCCGTTACTGAGAGGCCAATATTAGATTGCGACGCACCACTGGGTGTTTACTGTAACCCTTGGAGCTTCATATTGACGATGAAACACAGATATTGCATCGGGATTGAATATAGTAGGCACAATGCCGACCTACGTCCAGGGGGAGCAATGCTTCAAACAGTCTGTATACGTGCCTTTCCTGAGAGGCCAGTATTAGATTTCGACGCACCACTGGGAGTTTACTGTAACCCTTGGAGCTTCATATTGACGATGAAACACAGAAATTGCATCGGGATTGAATATAGTAGGCACAATGCCGACTTACGTCCAGGGGGGGTAATGCTTCAAACATTCTGTATACCTGCCTTTCCTGAGAGGCCAGTATTAGATTGCGACGCCTCGCTGGGTGTTAACTGTAACCCTTGGAGCTTCATATTGACGATGAAACACAGAAATTGCATCGGGATTGAGTATAGTAGGCACAATGCCGACTTACGTCCAGGGGGAGCAACGCTTCAAACAGTCTGTATATGTGCCGTTACTGAGAGGTCAGTATTAGTTTGCGACTTACCACTGGGTGTTTACTGTAACCCTTGGAGCTTCATATTGACGATGAAACACAGAAATTCATCGGGACTGAATATAGTAGGCACAATGCCAACTTAAGTTCAGGGGGAGCAATGCTTCAAACAATCTGTATACGTGCCTTTCCTGAGAGACCAGTATTAGATTGCGACGCACCACTGGGTGTTTACTGTAACCCTTGGAGCTTCATATTGACGATAAAACACAGAAATTGCATCGGGATTGAATATAGTAGGCACAATGCAAACTTATAGTCAGGGGGAGCAATGCTTCAAATAGTCTGTATACTTGCCTTTCCTGAGAGGCCAGTATTAGATTGCGACGCACCACTGGGTGTTTACTGTAACCCTTGGAGCTTCATATTGACGATGAAACACAGAAATTGCATCGATATTGAATATAGTAGGCACAATGCCGAATTACGTCCAGCGGGAGCAATGCTTCAAACAGTCTGTATACGTGCCTTTCCTGAGAGGCCAGCATTAGATTGCGACGCATCGCTGGTTGTTTACTGTAACCCTTGGAGCTTCATATTGACGATGAAACACAGAAATTGCATCGGGATTGAATATAGTAGGCACAATGCCAACACACGTCCAGGGGGAGCAACGCTTCAAGCAGTCTGTATATGTGCCGTTACTGAGAGGTCAGTATTAGATTGCGACGCACTACTGGGTGTTTACTGTAACCCTTGGAGCTTCATATTGACGATAAAACACAGAAATTGCATCGGGATTGAATATAGTAGGCACAATGCCGACCTACGTCCAGGGGGAGCAATGCTAAAAACAGTCTGTATACGTGCCGTTACTGATAGGCCAGTATTAGATTGCGACGCACCACAGTGTGTTTACTGTAACCCTTGGAGCTTCATATTGACGATGAAACACAGAAATTGCATCGGGATTGAATATAGTAGGCACAATGCCGACTTACGTCCAGGGGGGGTAATGCTTCAAACATTCTGTATACGTGCCTTTCCTGAGAGGCCAGTATTAGATTGCGACGCCTCGCTGGGTGTTAACTGTAACCCTTGGAGCTTCATATTGACGATAAAACACAGAAATTGCATCGGGATTGAATGTAGTGGGCACAATGCCAACTTATGGTCAGGGGGAGCAATGCTTCAAATAGTCTGTATACTTGCCTTTCCTGAGAGGCCAGTATTAGATTGCGACGCACCACTGGGTGTTTACTGTAACCCTTGTAGCTTCATATTGACGATGAAACACAGAAATTGCATCGGGATTGAATATAGTAGCCACAATGCCAACTTATGTTCAGGGGGAGCAATGCTTCAAACAGTCTGTATACGTGCCTTTCCTGAGAGGCCAGTATTAGATTGCAACGCACCACTGGGTGTTTACTGTAACCCTTGGAGCTTCAAATTGACGATGAAACACAGAAATTGCATCGGGATTGAATATAGTAGGCACAATGCCGACTTACGTCCAGGAGGAGCAATGCTTCAAACAGTCTGTATACGTGCCGTTACTGTAAGGCCAGTATTACATTGCGACGCACCACTGGGTGTTTACTGTAACCCTTGGAGCTTCATATTGTCAATGAAACACAGAAATTGCATCGGGATTGAATATAGTAGGCACAATGCCGACTTACGTCCAGGGGGAGTAATGCTTCAAACAGTCTGTATACGTGCCTTTCCTGAGAGGCCAGTATTAGATTGCGACGCCTCGCTGGGTGTTAACTGTAACCCTTGGAGATTCATATTGACGATGAAACACAGAAATTGGATCGGGATTGAATATAGTAGGCACAATGCCGACTTACGTCCAGGGGGAGCAACGCTTCAAGCAGTCTGTATATGTGCCGTTACTGAGAGGTCAGTATTAGATTGCGACTTACCACTGGGTGTTTACTGTAACCCTTGGAGCTTCATATTGACGATAAAACACAGAAATTGCATCGGGATTGAATATAGTAGGTACAATGCCAACTTACGCTCAGGGGGAGCATTGCTTCAAATAGTCTGTATACTTGCCTTTCCTGAGAGGCCAGTATTAGATTGCGACGCACCACTGGGTGTTTACTGTTACCCTTGGAGATTCATATTGACGATGAAACACAGAAATTGCATCGGGATTGAATATAGTAGGCTCAATGCTGACTTACGTCCAGGGGGAGCAATGCTTCAAACAGTCTGTATACGTGCCGTTACTGAGAGGCCAATATTAGATTGCGACGCACCACTGGGTGTTTACTGTAACCCTTGGAGCTTCATATTGACGATGAAACACAGATATTGCATCGGGATTGAATATAGTAGGCACAATGCCGACCTACGTCCAGGGGGAGCAATGCTTCAAACAGTCTGTATACGTGCCTTTCCTGAGAGGCCAGTATTAGATTTCGACGCACCACTGGGAGTTTACTGTAACCCTTGGAGCTTCATATTGACGATGAAACACAGAAATTGCATCGGGATTGAATATAGTAGGCACAATGCCGACTTACGTCCAGGGGGGGTAATGCTTCAAACATTCTGTATACCTGCCTTTCCTGAGAGGCCAGTATTAGATTGCGACGCCTCGCTGGGTGTTAACTGTAACCCTTGGAGCTTCATATTGACGATGAAACACAGAAATTGCATCGGGATTGAGTATAGTAGGCACAATGCCGACTTACGTCCAGGGGGAGCAACGCTTCAAACAGTCTGTATATGTGCCGTTACTGAGAGGTCAGTATTAGTTTGCGACTTACCACTGGGTGTTTACTGTAACCCTTGGAGCTTCATATTGACGATGAAACACAGAAATTCATCGGGACTGAATATAGTAGGCACAATGCCAACTTAAGTTCAGGGGGAGCAATGCTTCAAACAATCTGTATACGTGCCTTTCCTGAGAGACCAGTATTAGATTGCGACGCACCACTAGGTGTTTACTGTAACCCTTGGAGCTTCATATTGACGATAAAACACAGAAATTGCATCGGGATTGAATATAGTAGGCACAATGCAAACTTATAGTCAGGGGGAGCAATGCTTCAAATAGTCTGTATACTTGCCTTTCCTGAGAGGCCAGTATTAGATTGCGACGCACCACTGGGTGTTTACTGTAACCCTTGGAGCTTCATATTGACGATGAAACACAGAAATTGCATCGATATTGAATATAGTAGGCACAATGCCGAATTACGTCCAGCGGGAGCAATGCTTCAAACAGTCTGTATACGTGCCTTTCCTGAGAGGCCAGCATTAGATTGCGACGCATCGCTGGTTGTTTACTGTAACCCTTGGAGCTTCATATTGACGATGAAACACAGAAATTGCATCGGGATTGAATATAGTAGGCACAATGCCAACACACGTCCAGGGGGAGCAACGCTTCAAGCAGTCTGTATATGTGCCGTTACTGAGAGGTCAGTATTAGATTGCGACGCACCACTGGGTGTTTACTGTAACCCTTGGAGCTTCATATTGACGATAAAACACAGAAATTGCATCGGGATTGGATATAGTTGGCACAATGCCGACTTACGTCCAGGAGGAGCAATGCTTGAAACAGTCTGTATGCGTGCCGTTACTGAGAGGCCAGTATTAGTTTGTGATGCACCACTTGGTGTTTACTGTATCCCCTGGAGCTTCATATTGACCATGAAACACAGAAATTGCATCGGGATTGAATATAGTAGGCACAATGCCAACTTACGTCCAGGGGAACAATCGTTCAACCAGTCTGTATACGTGCCAATACTAAGAGGCCAGTATTAGATTGCGACGCACCACTGGGTGTTTACTGTAACGCTTGGAACTTCATATTGACGATGAAACACAGAAATTGCATCTGGATTAAATATAGTAGGCACAATGCCGACCTACGTCCAGTGGGAGTAGTGCTTCAAACAGTCTGTATATGTGCCGTTACTGAGAGGTCAGTATTAGATTGCGACGCACCACTGGGTGTTAACTGTAACCCTTGGAGCTTATATTGACGATGAAACACAGAAATTGCATCGGGATTGAATATAGTTGGCACAATGCCTCCTTTGGAGCTTCATATTGACGTTGAATCACAGAAATTGCATCGGGATTGAATATAGATGGCACAAAGCCGACTTACGTCCAGGGGGAGCAATGCTTGAAACAGTCTGTATGCGTGCCGTTACTGAGAGGCCAGTATTAGATTGCGACGCACCACTGGGTGTTTACTGTAACCCGTGGAGCTTCATATTGACGATGAAACACAGAAATTGCTTCGGGATTGAATATAGTAGGCACAATGCCGACTCACGTTCAGGGGGAGCAATGCTTCAAACAGTCTGTATACGTGCCGTTACTGGGAGGCCAGTATTAGATTGCGACGCACCACTGGGTGCTTACTGTAACCCTTGGAGCTTCATATTGACGATGAAACACAGAAATTGCATCGGGATTGAATGTAGTAGGCACAATGCCGACTTACGTCCAGGGGGAGCAATGCTTCAAACAGTCTGTATACGTGCCGTTACTGAGGGGCCAGTATTAGATTGCGACGCACCTCTGGGTGTTTACTGTAACCCTTGGAGCTTCATATTGACGATGAAACACAGAAATTGCATCGGGATTGAATATAGTAGGCACAATGCCGACTTACGTCCAGGGGGAGCAATGCTTCAAACAGTCTGTATACGTGCCTTTCCTGAGAGGCCAGTATTAGAGTGCGACGCACCACTGGGTGTTTACTGTAACCCTTGGAGCTTCGTATTGACGATGAAACACAGAAATTGCATCGGGATTGAATATAGTAGGCACAATGCCGACTTACGTCCAGGGGGAGCAATGCTTAAAACAGTCTGTATACGTTCCGTTACTGAGAGGCCAGTATTAAATTGCGACGCACCACTGGGTGTTTACTGTAACCCTCAGAGCTTCATATTGACGATGAAACACAGAAATTGCATCGGGATTGAATATAGTAGCCACAATGCCAACTTATGTTCAGGGGGAGCAATGCTTCAAACAGTCTGTATACGTGCCTTTCCTGAGAGGCCAGTATTAGATTGCAACGCACCACTGGGTGTTTACTGTAACCCTTGGAGCTTCAAATTGACGATGAAACACAGAAATTGCATCGGGATTGAATATAGTAGGCACAATGCCGACTTACGTCCAGGGGGAGCAATGCTTCAAACAGTCTGTATACGTGCCGTTACTGTAAGGCCAGTATTACATTGCGACGCACCACTGGGTGTTTACTGTAACCCTTGGAGCTTCATATTGACAATGAAACACAGCAATTGCATCGGGATTGAATATAGTAGGCACAATGCCGACTTACGTCCAGGGGGAGTAATGCTTCAAACAGTCTGTATACGTGCCTTTCCTGAGAGGCCAGTATTAGATTGCGACGCCTCGCTGGGTGTTAACTGTAACCCTTGGAGATTCATATTGACGATGAAACACAGAAATTGGATCGGGATTGAATATAGTAGGCACAATGCCGACTTACGTCCAGGGGGAGCAACGCTTCAAGCAGTCTGTATATGTGCCGTTACTGAGAGGTCAGTATTAGATTGCGACGCACCACTGGGTGTTTACTGTAACCCTTGGAGCTTCATATTGACGATGAAACACAGAAATTGCATCGGGATTGAATATAGTAGGCACAATGCCGACTTACGTCCAGGGGGAGTAATGCTTCAAACAGTCTGTATACGTGCCTTTCCTGAGAGGCCAGTATTAGATTTCGACGCACCACTGGGAGTTTACTGTAACCCTTGGAGCTTCATATTGACGATGAAACACAGAAATTGCATCGGGATTGAATATAGTAGGCACAATGCCGACTTACGTCCAGGGGGGGTAATGCTTCAAACATTCTGTATACGTGCCTTTCCTGAGAGGCCAGTATTAGATTGCGACGCCTCGCTGGGTGTTAACTGTAACCCTTGGAGCTTCATATTGACGATGAAACACAGAAATTGCATCGGGATTGAGTATAGTAGGCACAATGCCGACTTACGTCCAGGGGGAGCAACGCTTCAAACAGTCTGTATATGTGCCGTTACTGAGGGGTCAGTATTAGATTGCGACGCACCACTGGGTGTTTACTGTAACCCTTGGAGCTTCATATTGACGATGAAACACAGAAATTGCATCGATATTAAATATAGTAGGCACAATGCCGAATTACGTCCAGCGGGAGCAATGCTTCAAACAGTCTGTATACGTGCCTTTCCTGAGAGGCCAGCATTAGATTGCGACGCATCGCTGGTTGTTTACTGTAACCCTTGGAGCTTCATATTGACGATGAAACACAGAAATTGCATCGGGATTGAATATAGTAGGCACAATGCCAACACACGTCCAGGGGGAGCAACGCTTCAAGCAGTCTGTATATGTGCCGTTACTGAGAGGTCAGTATTAGATTGCGACGCACCACTGGGTGTTTACTGTAACCCTTGGAGCTTCATATTGACGATGAAACACAGAAATTGCATCGGGATTGAATATAGTAGGCACAATGCCGACTTACGTCCAGGGGGAGCAATGCTTCAAACACTCTGTATTTGTGCCGTTACTGAGAGGTCAGTATTAGATTGCGACGCACCACTGGGTGTTTACTGTAACCCTTGGATCTTCATATTGACGATTAAACACAGAAATTGCATCGGGATTGGATATAGTTGGCACAATGCCGACTTACGTCCAGGAGGAGCAATGCTTGAAACAGTCTGTATGCGTGCCGTTACTGAGAGGCCAGTATTAGTTTGTGATGCACCACTTGTTGTTTACTGTATCCCCTGGAGCTTCATATTGACCATGAAACACAGAAATTGCATCGGGATTGAATATAGTAGGCACAATGCCAACTTACGTCCAGGGGAACAATCGTTCAACCAGTCTGTATACGTCCAATACTAAGAGGCCAGTATTAGATTGCGACGCACCACTGGGTGTTTACTGTAACGCTTGGAACTTCATATTGACGATGAAACACAGAAATTGCATCTGGATTAAATATAGTAGGCACAATGCCGACCTACGTCCAGTGGGAGTAATGCTTCAAACAGTCTGTATATGTGCCGTTACTGAGAGGTCAGTATTAGATTGCGACGCACCACTGGGTGTTTACTGTAACCCTTGGAGCTTCATATTGACGATGAAACACAGAAATTGCATCGGGATTGAATATAGTAGGCACAATGCCGACTTACGTCCAGGGGGAGCAATGCTTCAAACAGTCTGTATACGTGCCATTACTGAGCGATCAGTATTACATTGCGACGCACCACTGGGTGTTAACTGTAACCCTTGGAGCTTATATTGACGATGAAACACAGAAATTGCATCGGGATTGAATATAGTTGGCACAATGCCTCCTTTGGAGCTTCATATTGACGTTGAATCACAGAAATTGCATCGGGATTGAATATAGCTGGCACAATGCCGACTTACGTCCAGGGGGAGCAATGCTTGAAACAGTCTGTATGCGTGCCGTTACTGAGAGGACAGTATTAGTTTGCGACGCACCACTGGGTGTTTACTGTAACCCGTGGAGCTTCATATTGACGATGAAACACAGAAATTGCATCGGGATTGAATATAGTAGGCACAATGCCGACTTACGTCCAGGGGGAGCAATGCTTCAAACAGTCTGTATATGTGCCTTTCCTGAGAGGCCAGTATTAGAGTGCGACGCACCACTGGGTGTTTACTGTAACCCTTGGAGCTTCGTATTGACGATGAAACACAGAAATTGCATCGGGATTGAAAATAGTAGGCACAATGCCGACTTACGTCCAGGGGGAGCAATGCTTCAAACAGTCTGTATACGTGCCGTTACTGAGAGGCCAGTATTAGATTGCGACGCACCACTGGGTGCTTACTGTAACCCTTGGAGCTTCATATTGACGATGAAACACAGAAATTGCATCGGGATTGAATATAGTAGGCACAATGCCGACTTACGTCCAGGGGGAGCAATGCTTAAAACAGTCTGTATACGTTCCGTTACTAAGAGGCCAGTATTAAATTGCGACGCACCACTGGGTGTTTACTGTAACCCTTGGAGCTTCATATTGTCAATGAAACACAGAAATTGCATCGGGATTGAATATAGTAGGCACAATGCCGCCTTACGTCCAGGGAGAGCAATGCTTCAAACAGTCTGTGTACGTGCCGTTACTGAGACGCCAGTATTAGATTGCGACGCTCCACTGGGTGTTTACTGTTTCCCTTGGAGCTTCATATTGACGATGAAACACGAAAATTTCATCGGGATTGAATATAGTAGGCACAAGGCCAACTTATGTTCAGGGGGAGCAATGCTTCAAACAGTCTGTATACGTGCCTTTCCTGAGAGGCCAGTATTAGATTTCGACGCACCACTGGGAGTTTACTGTAACCCTTGGAGCTTCATATTGACGATGAAACACAGAAATTGCATCGGGATTGAATATAGTAGGCACAATGCCGACTTACGTCCAGGGGGAGTAATGCTTCAAACAGTCTGTATACGTGCCTTTCCTGAGAGGCCAGTATTAGATTGCGACGCCTCGCTGGGTGTTAGCTGTAACCCTTGGAGCTTCATATTGACGATGAAACACAGAAATTGCATCGGGATTGAATATAGTAGGCACAATGCCGACTTACGTCCAGGGGGAGCAACGCTTCAAGCAGTCTGTATATGTGCCGTTACTGAGAGGTCAGTATTAGATTGCGACGCACCACTGGGTGTTTACTGTAACCCTTGGAGCTTCATATTGACGATGAAACACAGAAATTGCATCGGGATTGAATATAGTAGGCACAATGCCAACTTAAGTTCAGGGGGAGCAATGCTTCAAACAATCTGTATACGTGCCTTTCCTGAGAGGCCAGTATTAGATTTCGACGCACCACTGGGTGTTTACTGTAACCCTTGGAGCTTCATATTGACGATGAAACACAGAAATTGCATCGATATTGAATATAGTAGGCACAATGCCGAATTACGGCCAGCGGGAGCAATGCTTCAAACAGTCTGTATACGTGCCTTTCCTGAGAGGCCAGCATTAGATTGCGACGCTACGCTGGTTGTTTACTATAACCTTTGGAGCTTCATATTGACGATGAAACACAGAAATTGCATCGGGATTGAATATAGTTGGCACAATGCCAACACACGTCCAGGGGGAGCAACGCTTCAAGCAGTCTGTATATGTGCCGTTACTGAGAGGTCAGTATTAGATTGCGACGCACCACTGGGTGTTTACTGTAACCCTTGGAGCTTCATATTGACGATGAAACACAGAAATTGCATCGGGATTGAATATAGTAGGCACAATACCGACTTACGTCCAGGGGGAGCAATGCTTCAAACAGTCTGTATTTGTGCCGTTACTGAGAGGTCAGTATTAGATTGCGACGCACCACTGGGTGTTTACTGTAACCCTTGGATCTTCATATTGACGATTAAACACAGAAATTGCATCAGGGTTGGATATAGTTGGCACAATGCCGACTTACGTCCAGGAGGAGCAATTCTTGAAACAGTCTGTATGCGTGCTGTTACTGAGAGGCCAGTATTAGTTTGTGATGCACCACTTGGTGTTTACTGTATCCCCTGGAGCTTCATATTGACCATGAAACACAGAAATTGCATCGGGATTGAATATAGTAGGCACAATGCCAACTTACGTCCAGGGGAACAATCCTTCAACCAGTCTGTATACGTGCCAATAGTAAGAGGACAGTATTAGATTGCGTCGCACCACTGGGTGTTTACTGTAACGCTTGGAACTTCATATTGACGATGAAACACAGAAATTGCATCTGGATTAAATATAGTAGGCACAATGCCGACCTACGTCCAGTGGGAGTAATGCTTCAAACAGTCTGTATATGTGCCGTTACTGAGAGATCAGTATTAGATTGCGACGCACCACTGGGTGTTTACTGTAACCCTCGGAGCTTCATATTGACGATGAAACACAGAAACTGCATCGGGATTGCATATAGTAGGCACAATGCCGACTTACGTCTAGGGGGAGCAATGCTTAAAACAGTCTGTATACGTGCCGTTACTGAGAGGCCAGTATTATATTGCGACACACGACTGGGTGTTTCCTGTAACCCTTGGAGCTTCATATTGACGATGAAACACAGAAATTGCATCGGGATTGAATATAGTAGGCACAATGCCGACTTACGTCCAGAAGGAGCAATGCTTCAAACAGTCTGTATACGTGCCATTACTGAGCGATCAGTATTACATTGCGACGCACCACTGGGTGTTTACTGTAACCCTTGGAGTTTCATATTGACGATGAAACACAGAAATTGCATCGGGATTGAATATAGTTGGCACAATGCCTACTTACGTCCAGGGGGAGCAATGCTTCAAACAGTCTGTACATGTGCCGTTACTGAGAGGTCAGTATTCGATAGCGACGCACCACTGGGTGTTTACTGTAACCCTTGGAGCTTCATATTGACGTTGAATCACAGAAATTGCATCGGGATTGAATATAGTTGGCACAATGCCGACTTACGTCCAGGGGGAGCAATGCTTGAAACAGTCTGTATGCGTGCCGTTACTGAGAGGCCAGTATTAGATTGCGAAGCACCACTGGGTGTTTACTGTAACCCGTGGAGCTTCATATTGACGATGAAACACAGAAATTGCTTCGGGATTGAATATAGTAGGCACAATGCCGACTCACGTCCAGGGGGAGCAATGCTTCAAACAGTCTGTATACGTGCCGTTACTGAGAGGCCAGTATTAGATTGCGACGCACCACTGGGTGCTTACTGTAACCCTCGGAGCTTCATATTGACGATGAAACACAGAAATTGCATCGGGATTGAATATAGTAGGCACAATGCCGACTTACGTCCAGGGGGCGCAATGCTTCAAACAGTCTGCTACGTGCCGTTACTGAGGGGCCAGTATTAGATTGCGACGCACCACTGGGTGTTTACTGTAACCCTTGGAGATTCATATTGACGATGAAACACAGAAATTGCATCGGGATTGAATATAGTAGGCACAATGCCGACTTACGTCCAGGGGTGCAATGCTTCAAACAGTCTGTATACGTGCCTTTCCTGAGAGGCCAGTATTCGAGTGCGTCGCACCACTGGGTGTTTACTGTAACCCTTGGAGCTTCGTATTGACGATGAAACACAGAAATTGCATCGGGATTGAATATAGTAGGCACAATGCCGACTTACGTCCAGGGGGAGCAATGCTTAAAACAGTCTGTATACGTGCCGTTACTGAGAGGCCAGTATTAAATTGCGACGCACCACTGGGTGTTTACTGTAACCCTTGGAGCTTCATATTGTCAATGAAACACAGAAATTGCATCGGGATTGAATATAGTAGGCACAATGCCGCCTTACGTCCAGGGAGAGCAATGCTTCAAACAGTCTGTGTACGTGCCGTTACTGAGACGCCAGTATTAGATTGCGACGCTCCACTGGGTGATTACTGTTTCCCTTGGAGCTTCATATTGACGATGAAACACGAAAATTGCATCGGGATTGAATATAGTAGGCACAATGCCAACTTATGTTCAGGGGGAGCAATGCTTCAAACAGTCTGTATACGTGCCGTTACTGAGAGGCCAGTATTAAATTGCGACGCACTACTGGGTGTTTACTGTAACCCTTGGAGCTTCATATTGCCGATGAAACACAGAAATTGCTTCGGGATTGAATATAGTAGGCACAATGCCGACTTACGTCCAGGGGGAGCATTGGTTCAAACAGTCTGTATACGTGCCGTTACTGTAAGGCCAGTATTACATTGCGACGCACCACTGGGTGTTTACTGTAACCCTTGGAGCTTCATATTGACAATGAAACACAGAAATTGCATTGGGATTGAATATAGTAGGCACAATGGCGACTTACGTCCATGGGGAGCAATGCTTCAAACGGTTTGTCTACGTGCCGTTACTGAGAGGCCAGTATTAGATTGCGACGCACCACTGGGTGTTTATTGTTTCCCTTGGAGCTTCATATTGACGATGAAACACAGAAATTGCATCGGGATTGAATACAGTTGGCACAATGCCGACTCACGTGCAGTGGGAGCAATCCTTCAAACAGTCTGTGTACGTGCCGTTACTGAGAGGCCAGTATTAGATTGCGACGCACTACTGGGTGTTTACTGTAACACTTGGAGCTTCATATTGACGGTGAAACACAGAAATTGCATCGGGACTGAATATAGTAGGCACAATGCCAACTTACGTTCAGGGGTAGCAATGCTTCAAACAGTCTGTATACGTGCCTTTCCTGAGAGGCCAGTATTAGATTGCGACGCACCACTGGGTGTTTACTGTAACTCTTGCAGATTCATATTGAAGATGAAACACAGAAATTGCATCGATATTGAATATAGTTGGCACAATGACGACTTACGTCCAGGGGGAGCAATGCTTCAAACCGTCTGTATTTGTAGCATTACTGAGAGGCCAGTATTAGATTGCGACGCACCACTGGGTGTTTACTGTAACCCTTGGTGCTTCATATTGACGATGAAACACAGAAATTGCATCGGGATTGAATATAGTAGGCACAATGCCGACTCACGTCCAGGGCGAGCAATGCTTCAAACAGTCTGTAAACGTGCCATTACTGAGAGGCCAGTATTAGATTGCGACACACCACTGGGTGCTTACTGTAACCCTTGGAGCTTCATATTGACGATGAAACACAGAAATTGCATCGGGATTGAATATAGTAGGCACAATGACGAATTACGTCCAGGGGAGCAATGCTTCAAACAGTCTGTGTACGTGCCGTTACTGAGAGGCCAGTTTTAGATTCCGACGCACCACTGGGTGTTTACTGTAAACCTTGTAGCTTCATATTGACGATGAAACACAGAAATTGCATCGGGATTGAATATAGTAGGCACAATGCTGACTTACGTCCAGGGGGAGCAATGCTTCAAACATTCTGTATATGTGCCGTTACTGAGAAGTCAGTATTAGTTTACGACGCACCACTGGGTGTTTACTGTTTCCCTTGGAGCTTCATATTGACGATGAAACACAGAAATTGCATCGGGATTAAATATAGTAGGCACAATGCCGACTTACGTCCAGGGGGGGCAATGCTTCAAACAGTCTGTATACGTGCCGTTACTGAGAGGCCAGTATTAGATTGCGACGCACCACTGGGTGTTTACTGTAACCCTTGGAGCTTCATATTGACGATGAAACACAGAAATTGTATCTGGATTGAATATTGTAGGCACAATGCCGACTTACGTCCAGGGGGAGCAATGCTTAAAACAGTCTGTATACGTGCCGTTACTGAGAGGACAGTATTAGAATGCGACGCACCACTGGGTGTTCACGGTAACCCTTGGAGCTTCATATTGTCGATGAAACACAGAAATTGCATCGGGATTGAATATAGTAGGCACAATGCCGCCTTACGTCCAGGGGGAGCAATGCTTCAAACAGTCTGTATACGTGCCGTTACTGAGAGGCCAGTATTAGATTGCGACGCACCACTGGGTGTTTACTGATTCCCTTGGAGCATCATATTGACGATGAAACACAGAAATTGCATCGGGATTGAATATAGTAGGCACAATGCCGACTTACGTCCAGGGGGAGTAATGCTTCAAACAATCTGTATATGTGCCGTTACCGAGAGGCCAGTATTAGATTGCGACGCACCACTGGGTGTTTACTGTAACCCTTGAGCTTCAGATTGACGATGAAACACAGAAATTGCATCGGGATTGAATATAGTTGGCACAATGCCGACGTACGTCCAGGGGGAGCAATGCTTCAAACAGTCTGAATACGTGCCGTTACTGAGAGGCCAGTGTTAGATTGCGACGCACCACTGGGTGTTTACTGTCACCCTTGGAGCTTCTTATTGACGATGAAACACAGAAATTGCTCGGGGTTGAATATAGTTGGCACAATGCCGGCTTACGTCCAGGGGGAGCAATGCTTCAAACAGTCTGTATTTGTGGCGTTACTGAGAGGCCAGTATTAGATTGCGACGCACCACTGGGTGTTTACTGTAACCCTTGGTGCTTCATATTGACGATGAAACACAGAAATTGCATCGGGATTGAATATAGTAGGCACAATGCCGACTCACGTCCAGGGGGAGCAATGCTTCAAACAGTCTGTAAACGTGCCGTTACTGAGAGGCCAGTATTAGATTGCGACGCACCACTGGGTGTTTACTGTCACCCTTGGAGCTTCTTATTGACGATGAAACACAGAAATTGCTCGGGGTTGAATACAGTTGGCACAATGCCGGCTTACGTCCAGGGGGAGCAATGCTTCAAACAGTCTGTATTTGTGGCGTTACTGAGAGGCCAGTATTAGATTGCGACGCACCACTGGGTGTTTACTGTAACCCTTGGTGCTTCATATTGACGATGAAACACAGAAATTGCATCGGGATTGAATATAGTAGGCACAATGCCGTTTCACGTCCAGGGGGAGCAATGCTTCAAACAGTCTGTAAACGTGCCATTACTGAGAGGCCAGTATTAGATTGCGATACACCACTGGGTGCTTACTGTAACCCTTGGAGCTTCATATTGACGATGAAACACAGAAATTGCATCGGGATTGAATATAGTAGGCCCAATGCCGAATTACGTCCAGGGGAGCAATGCTTCAAACAGTCTGTATACGTGCCGTTACTGAGAGGCCAGTTTTAGATTCCGACGCACCACTGGGTGTTTACTGTAAACCTTGTAGCTTCATATTGACGATGAAACACAGAAATTGCATCGGGATTGAAGATAGTAGGCACAATGCTGACTTACGTCCAGGGGGAGCAATGCTTCAAACATTCTGTATATGTGCCGTTACTGAGAAGTCAGTATTAGATTACGACGCACCACTGGGTGTTTACTGTAACCCTTGGAGATTCCTATTGACGATGAATCCCAGAAATTGCATCGGGATTGAATATAGTTGGCACAATTCCGACTTACGTCCAGGAGGAGCAATGCTTGAAACAGTCTGTATGCGTGCCGTTACTGAGAGGCCAGTAATAGATTGCGACGCACCACTGGGTGTTTACTGTAACCCTTGGAGCTACATATTGACGATGAAACACAGAAATTGCATCGGGATTGAATATAGTTGGCACAATGCCGACTTACGTCCAGGGGGAGCAATGCTTAAAACAGTCTGATACGTGCCGTTACTGTGAGGCCAGTATTAGATTGCGACGCACCACTGGGTGTTTACTGTAACCCTTGGAGGTTTATATTGACGATGAAACACAGAAATTCCATCGGGATTGAATTAGTAGGGACAATGCCGACTTACGACCAGGGGGAGCAATGCTTCAAACAGTCTGTATACGTGCCTTTCCTGAGAGGCCAGTATTAGATTGCGACGCACCACTGGGTGCTTACTGTAACCCTTGGAGCTTCATATTGACGATGAAACACAGAAATTGCATCGGGATTGAATATAGTAGGCACAATGCCGAATTACGTCCAGGGGAGCAATGCTTCAAACAGTCTGTATACGTGCCGTTACTGAGAGGCCAGTTTTAGATTCTGACGCACCACTGGGTGTTTACTGTAAACCTTGGAGCTTCATATTGACGATGAAACACAGAAATTGCATCGGGATTGAATATAGTAGGCACAATGCCGACTCACGTCCAGGGGGAGCAATGCTTCAAACATTCTGTATATGTGCCGTTACTGAGAGGCCAGTATTAGATTGCGACGCACCACTGGGTGCTTACTGTAACCCTTGGAGCTTCTTATTGACGATGAAACACAGAAATTGCATCGGGATTGAATATAGTAGGCACAATGCCGACTTACGTACAGGGGGAGCAATCCTTCAAACAGTCTGTATACGTGCCGTTACTGAGAAGCCAGTATTAGATTGCGACGCACCTCTGGGTGTTTACTGTAACCCTTGGAGGTTTATACTGACGATGAAACACAGAAATTCCATCGGGATTGAATATAGTAGGGACAATGCCGACTTACGACCAGGGGGAGCAATGCTTCAAACAGTCTGTATACGTGCCTTTCCTGAGAGGCCAGTATTAGATTGCGACGCACCACTGGGTGTCTACTGTTTCCCTTGGAGCTTCATATTGACGATGAAACACAGAAACTGCATCGGGATTGAATATAGTAGGCACAATGCCGACTTACGTCCAGGGGGAGTAATGCTTCAAAAAAATCTGTATATGTGCCGTTACTGAGAGGCCAGTATTAGATTGCGACGCACCACTGGGTGTTTACTGTAACCCTTGAGCTTCAGATTGACGATGAAACACAGAAATTGCATCGGGATTGAATATAGTTGGCACAATGCCGACGTACGTCCAGGGGGAGCAATGCTTCAAACAGTCTGTATACGTGCCGTTACTGAGAGGCCAGTGTTAGATTGCGACGAACCACTGGGTGTTTACTGTAACCCTTGGAGCTTCATATTGACGATGAAACACAGAAATTGCATCCGGCCTGAATATAGTAGGCACAATGCCGACTTGCGTCCAGGGGGAGCAATGCTTAAAACAGTCTGTATACGTGCCGTTACTGAGAGGCCAGTATTAGATTGCGACGCACCACTGGGTGTTTACTGTAAACCTTGGAGCTTCATATTGACGATGAAACACAGAAATTGCAACGGGATTGAATATAGTTGGCACAATGCCGACTTACGTCCAGGGGGAGAAATACTTCAAACAGTCTGTATACGTGCCGTTACTGAGAGGCCAGTATAAGATTGCGACGCACCACTGGGTGTTTACTGTAACCCTTGGAGCTTCTTAGTGACGATGAAACAAAGAAATTGCTCGTGGTTGAATATAGTTGGCACAATGCCGACTTACGTCCAGGGGGAAGCAATCCTTCAAACAGTCTGTATTTGTGGCGTTACTGAGAGGCCAGTATTAGATTGCGACGCACCACTGGGTGCTTACTGTAACCCTCGAAGCTTCATATTGACGATGAAACACAGAAATTGCATCGGGATTGAATATAGTTGGCACAATGTCGACTTACGTCCAGGGGAGCAATCCTTCAAACAGTCAGTATACGTGCCGTTAGTGAGAGGCCAGTATTAGTTCGCGACGCACCACTGGGTGTTTACTGTAACGCTTGGAGCTTCATATTGACGATGAAACACAGAAATTGCTCGGGGTTGAATATAGTTGGCACAATGCCGACTTACGTCCAGGGAGAGCAATGCTTCAAACAGTTTGTATTTGTGCCGTTACTGAGAGGCCAGTATTAGATTGCGACGCACCACTGGGTGTTTACTGTAAACCTTGGAGCTTCATATTGACGATGAAACACAGAAATTGCATCGGGATTGAATATAGTAGGCACAATGCGGACTTACGTCCAGGGGGAGCAATGCTTCAAACAGTCTGTATATGTGCCGTTACTGAGAAGTCAGTATTAGATTGCGACGCACCACTGGGTATTTATTGTAACCCTCGGAGCTTCATATTGACGATGAATCACAGAAATTGCATCGGGATTGAATATGGTATGCACAATGCCGACTTACGTCAAGTGGGACCAATGATTGAAACAGTCTGTATGCGTGCCGTTACTGAGAGGCCAGTATTAGATTGCGACGCACCACTGGGTGTTTACTGTAACCCTTGGTGCTTCATATTGACGATGAAACACAGAAATTGCATCGGGATTGAATATAGTAGGCACAATGCCGACTCACGTCCAGGGGGAGCAATGCTTCAAACAGTCTGTAAACGTGCCGTTACTGAGAGGCCAGTATTAGATTGCGACACACCACTGGGTGCTTACTGTAACCCTTGGAGCTTCATATTGACGATGAAACACAGAAATTGCATCGGGATTGAATATAGTAGGCACAATGCCGAATTACGTCCAGGGGGAGCAATGCTTCAAACAGTCTGTATACGTGCCGTTACTGAGAGGCCAGTATTAGATTCCGACGCACCACTGGGTGTTTACTGTAAACCTTGGAGCTTCATATTGACGATGAAACACAGAAATTGCATCGGGAATGAATATAGTAGGCACAATGCCGACTTACGTCCAGGGGGAGCAATGCTTCAAACAGTCTGTATTTGTACCGTTACTGAGAAGTCAGTATTAGATTACGACGCATCACTGGGTGTTTACTGTAACCCGTGGAGCTTCCTATTGACGATAAATCACAGAAATTGCATCGGGATTGAATATAGTTGGCACAATGCCGACTTACGTCCAGGAGGAGCAATGCTTGAAACAGTCTGTATGCGTGCCGTTACTGTGAGGCCAGTATTACATTGCGACGCACCACTGGGTGTTTACTGTAACCCTTGGAGCTTCATATTGTCGATGAAACACAGAAATTGCATCGGGATTGAATATAGTAGGCACAATGCCGAATTACGTCCAGGGGGAGCAATGCTTCAAACATTCTGTATATGTGCCGTTACTGAGAGGCCAGTATTAGATTGCGACGCACCACTGGGTGCTTACTGTAACCCTTGGGGCTTCTTATTGACGATGAAACACAGAAATTGCATCGGGATTGAATATAGTAGGCACAATGCCGACTTACGTACAGGGGGAGCAATCCTTCAAACAGTCTGAATACGTGCCGTTACTGAGAAGCCAGTATTAGATTGCGACGCACCTCTGGGTGTTTACTGTAACCCTTGGAGGTTTATATTGACGATGAAACACAGAAATTCCATCGGGATTGAATATAGTAGGGACAATGCCGACTTACGACCAGGGGGAGCAATGCTTCAAACAGTCTGTATACGTGCCTTTCCTGAGAGGCCAGTATTAGATTGCGACGCACCACTGGGTGTCTACTGTTTCCCTTGGAGCTTCATATTGACGATGAAACACAGAAATTGCATCGGGATTGAATATAGTAGGCACAATGCCGACTTACGTCCAGGGGGAGTAATGCTTCAAAAAAATCTGTATATGTGCCGTTACTGAGAGGCCAGTATTAGATTGCGACGCACCACTGGGTGTTTACTGTAACCCTTGAGCTTCAGATTGACGATGAAACACAGAAATTGCATCGGGATTGAATATAGTTGGCACAATGCCGACGTACGTCCAGGGGGAGCAATGCTTCAAACAGTCTGTATACGTGCCGTTACTGAGAGGCCAGTGTTAGATTGCGACGAACCACTGGGTGTTTACTGTAACCCTTGGAGCTTCATACTGGCGATGAAACACAGAAATTGCATCGGGCCTGAATATAGTAGGCACAATGCCGACTTACGTCCAGGGGGAGCAATGCTTAAAACAGTCTGTATACGTGCCGTTACTGAGAGGCCAGTATTAGATTGCGACGCACCACTGGGTGTTTACTGTAAACCTTGGAGCTTCATATTGACGATGAAACACAGAAATTGCATCGGGACTGAATATAGTTGGCACAATGCCGACTTACGTCCAGGGGGAGAAATACTTCAAACAGTCTGTATACGTGCCGTTACTGAGAGGCCAGTATAAGATTGCGACGCACCACTGGGTGTTTACTGTAACCCTTGGAGCTTCTTATTGACGATGAAACACAGAAATTGCTCGGGGTTGAATATAGTTGGCACAATGCCGACTTACGTCCAGGGGGAAGCAATCCTTCAAACAGTCTGTATTTGTGGCGTTACTGAGAGGCCAGTATTAGATTGCGACGCACCACTGGGTGCTTACTGTAACCCTCGGAGCTTCATATTGATGATGAAACACAGAAATTGCATCGGGATTGAATATAGTTGGCACAATGTCGACTTACGTCCAGGGGAGCAATCCTTCAAACAGTCAGTATACGTGCCGTTAGTGAGAGGCCAGTATTAGTTCGCGACGCACCACTGGGTGTTTACTGTAACGCTTGGAGCTTCATATTGACGATGAAACACAGAAATTGCTCGGGGTTGAATATAGTTGGCACAATGCCGACTTACGTCCAGGGAGAGCAATGCTTCAAACAGTTTGTATTTGTGCCGTTACTGAGAGGCCAGTATTAGATTGCTACGCACCACTGGGTGTTTACTGTAAACCTTGGAGCTTCATATTGACGATGAAAACAAGAAATTGCATCGGGATTGAATATAGTAGGCACAATGCGGACTTACGTCCAGGGGGAGCAATGCTTCAAACAGTCTGTATATGTGCCGTTACTGAGAAGTCAGTATTAGATTGCGACGCACCACTGGGTATTTATTGTAACCCTCGGAGCTTCATATTGACGATGAATCACAGAAATTGCATCGGGATTGAATATGGTATGCACAATGCCGACTTACGTCAAGTGGGACCAATGATTGAAACAGTCTGTATGCGTGCCGTTACTGAGAGGCCAGTATTAGATTGCGACGCACCACTGGGTGTTTACTGTAACCCTTGGTGCTTCATATTGACGATGAAACACAGAAATTGCATCGGGATTGAATATAGTAGGCACAATGCCGACTCACGTCCAGGGGGAGCAATGCTTCAAACAGTCTGTAAACGTGCCGTTACTGAGAGGCCAGTATTAGATTGCGACACACCACTGGGTGCTTACTGTAACCCTTGGAGCTTCATATTGACGATAAAACACAGAAATTGCATCGGGATTGAATATAGTAGGCACAATGCCGAATTACGTCCAGGGGGAGCAATGCTTCAAACAGTCTGTATACGTGCCGTTACTGAGAGGCCAGTATTAGATTCCGACGCACCACTGGGTGTTTACTGTAAACCTTGGAGCTTCATATTGACGATGAAACACAGAAATTGCATCGGGAATGAATATAGTAGGCACAATGCCGACTTACGTCCAGGGGGAGCAATGCTTCAAACAGTCTGTATTTGTACCGTTACTGAGAAGTCAGTATTAGATTACGACGCATCACTGGGTGTTTACTGTAACCCGTGGAGCTTCCTATTGACGATAAATCACAGAAATTGCATCGGGATTGAATATAGTTGGCACAATGCCGACTTACGTCCAGGAGGAGCAATGCTTGAAACAGTCTGTATGCGTGCCGTTACTGTGAGGCCAGTATTAGATTGCGACGCACCACTGGGTGTTTACTGTAACCCTTGGAGCTTCATATTGTCGATGAAACACAGAAATTGCATCGGGATTGAATATAGTAGGCACAATGCCGAATTACGTCCAGGGGGAGCAATGCTTCAAACATTCTGTATATGTGCCGTTACTGAGAGGCCAGTATTAGATTGCGACGCACCACTGGGTGCTTACTGTAACCCTTGGGGCTTCTTATTGACGATGAAACACAGAAATTGCATCGGGATTGAATATAGTAGGCACAATGCCGACTTACGTACAGGGGGAGCAATCCTTCAAACAGTCTGAATACGTGCCGTTACTGAGAAGCCAGTATTAGATTGCGACGCACCTCTGGGTGTTTACTGTAACCCTTGGAGGTTTATATTGACGATGAAACACAGAAATTCCATCGGGATTGAATATAGTAGGGACAATGCCGACTTACGACCAGGGGGAGCAATGCTTCAAACAGTCTGTATACGTGCCTTTCCTGAGAGGCCAGTATTAGATTGCGACGCACCACTGGGTGTCTACTGTTTCCCTTGGAGCTTCATATTGACGATGAAACACAGAAATTGCATCGGGATTGAATATAGTAGGCACAATGCCGACTTACGTCCAGGGGGAGTAATGCTTCAAAAAAATCTGTATATGTGCCGTTACTGAGAGGCCAGTATTAGATTGCGACGCACCACTGGGTGTTTACTGTAACCCTTGAGCTTCAGATTGACGATGAAACACAGAAATTGCATCGGGATTGAATATAGTTGGCACAATGCCGACGTACGTCCAGGGGGAGCAATGCTTCAAACAGTCTGTATACGTGCCGTTACTGAGAGGCCAGTGTTAGATTGCGACGAACCACTGGGTGTTTACTGTAACCCTTGGAGCTTCATACTGGCGATGAAACACAGAAATTGCATCGGGCCTGAATATAGTAGGCACAATGCCGACTTACGTCCAGGGGGAGCAATGCTTAAAACAGTCTGTATACGTGCCGTTACTGAGAGGCCAGTATTAGATTGCGACGCACCACTGGGTGTTTACTGTAAACCTTGGAGCTTCATATTGACGATGAAACACAGAAATTGCATCGGGACTGAATATAGTTGGCACAATGCCGACTTACGTCCAGGGGGAGAAATACTTCAAACAGTCTGTATACGTGCCGTTACTGAGAGGCCAGTATAAGATTGCGACGCACCACTGGGTGTTTACTGTAACCCTTGGAGCTTCTTATTGACGATGAAACACAGAAATTGCTCGGGGTTGAATATAGTTGGCACAATGCCGACTTACGTCCAGGGGGAAGCAATCCTTCAAACAGTCTGTATTTGTGGCGTTACTGAGAGGCCAGTATCAGATTGCGACGCACCACTGGGTGCTTACTGTAACCCTCGGAGCTTCATATTGATGATGAAACACAGATATTGCATCGGGATTGAATATAGTTGGCACAATGTCGACTTACGTCCAGGGGAGCAATCCTTCAAACAGTCAGTATACGTGCCGTTAGTGAGAGGCCAGTATTAGTTCGCGACGCACCACTGGGTGTTTACTGTAACGCTTGGAGCTTCATATTGACGATGAAACACAGAAATTGCTCGGGGTTGAATATAGTTGGCACAATGCCGACTTACGTCCAGGGAGAGCAATGCTTCAAACAGTTTGTATTTGTGCCGTTACTGAGAGGCCAGTATTAGATTGCTACGCACCACTGGGTGTTTACTGTAAACCTTGGAGCTTCATATTGACGATGAAACACAGAAATTGCATCGGGATTGAATATAGTAGGCACAATGCGGACTTACGTCCAGGGGGAGCAATGCTTCAAACAGTCTGTATATGTGCCGTTACTGAGAAGTCAGTATTAGATTGCGACGCACCACTGGGTATTTACTGTAACCCTCGGAGCTTCATATTGACGATGAATCACAGAAATTGCATCGGGATTGAATATGGTATGCACAATGCCGACTTACGTCAAGTGGGACCAATGATTGAAACAGTCTCTATGCGTGCCGTTACTGAGAGGCCAGTATTAGATTGCGACGCACCACTGGGTGTTTACTGTAACCCTTGGTGCTTCATATTGACGAAGAAACACAGAAATTGCATCGGGATTGAATATAGTAGGCACAATGCCGACTCACGTCCAGGGGGAGCAATGCTTCAAACAGTCTGTAAACGTGCCGTTACTGAGAGGCCAGTATTAGATTGCGACACACCACTGGGTGCTTACTGTAACCCTTGGAGCTTCATATTGACGATGAAACACAGAAATTGCATCGGGATTGAATATAGTAGGCACAATGCCGAATTACGTCCAGGGGGAGCAATGCTTCAAACAGTCTGTATACGTGCCGTTACTGAGAGGCCAGTATTAGATTCCGACGCACCACTGGGTGTTTACTGTAAACCTTGGAGCTTCATATTGACGATGAAACACAGAAATTGCATCGGGAATGAATATAGTAGGCACAATGCCGACTTACGTCCAGGGGGAGCAATGCTTCAAACAGTCTGTATTTGTACCGTTACTGAGAAGTCAGTATTAGATTACGACGCATCACTGGGTGTTTACTGTAACCCGTGGAGCTTCCTATTGACGATAAATCACAGAAATTGCATCGGGATTGAATATAGTTGGCACAATGCCGACTTACGTCCAGGAGGAGCAATGCTTGAAACAGTCTGTATGCGTGCCGTTACTGTGAGGCCAGTATTAGATTGCGACGCACCACTGGGTGTTTACTGTAACCCTTGGAGCTTCATATTGTCGATGAAACACAGAAATTGCATCGGGATTGAATATAGTAGGCACAATGCCGACTCACGTCCAGGGGGAGGAATGCTTCAAACAGTCTGTAAACGTGCCGTTACTGAGAGGGCAGTATTAGATTGCGACACACCACTGGGTGCTTCCTCTAAACCTTGGAGCTTCATATTGACGATGAAACACAGAAATAGCATCGGGATTGAATATAGTAGGCACAATGCCGAATTAGGTCCAGGGGGAGCAATACTTCAAACAGTCTGTATACGTGCCGTTACTGAGAGGCCAGTATTAGATTCCGACGCACCACTGGGTGTTTACTGTAAACCTTGGAGCTTCATATTGACGATGAAACACAGAAATTGCATCGGGAATGAATATAGTAGGCACAATGCCGACTTACGTCCAGGGGGAGCAATGCTTCAAACAGTCTGTATATGTGCCGTTACTGAGAAGTCAGTATTAGATTACGACGCACCACTGGGTGTTTACTGTAACCCTTGGAGCTTCGTATTGACGATGAATCACAGAAATTGCATCGGGATTGAATATAGTTGGCACAATGCCGACTTACGTCCAGGGGGAGCAATGCTTCAAACAGTCTGTATACGTGCCGTTACTAAGAGGCCAGTATTAGATTGCGACGCACCACTGGGTGCTTACTGTAACCCTTGGAGCTTCATATTGACGATGAAACACAGAAATTGCATCGGGATTGAATATAGTAGGCACAATGCCGACTTACGTCCAGGGGGAGCAATGCTTCAAACAGTCTGTATACGTGCCGTTACTGAGAAGCCAGTATTAGATTGCGACGCACCACTGGGTGTTTACTGTAACCCTTGGAGATTCATATTGACGATGAAACACAGAAATTGCATCGGGATTGAATGTAGTAGGCACAATGCCGACTTACGTCCAGGGGGAGCAATGCTTCAAACAGTCTGTATACGTGCCGTTACTGAGAAGCCAGTATTAGATTGCGACGCACCACTGGCTGTTTACTGTAACCCTTGGAGATTCATATTGACGATGAAACACAGAAATTGCATCGGGATTGAATATAGTAGGCACAATGCCGACTTACGTCCAGGGGGAGCAATGCTTCAAACAGTCTGTATACGTGCTTTCCCTGAGAGGCCAGTATTAGATTGCGACGCACCACTGGGTGTTTACTGTAACCCTTGGAGCTTCATATTGACGATGAAACACAGAAATTGCATCGGGGTTGAATATAGTAGGCACAATGCCGACTTAGGTCCAGGGGAACAATGCTTAAAACAGTCTGTATACGTGCCGGTACTGTGAGGCTAGTATTAGATTGCGACGCACCACTGGGTGTTTACTGTAACCCTTGGAGCATCATATTGTCGATGAAACACAGAAATTGCATCGGGATTGAATATAGTAGGCACAATGGCGCCTTACGTCCAGGGGGAGCAATGCTTCAAACAGTCTGTATACGTGCCGTTACTGAGAGGCCAATATTAGATTCCGACGCACCACTGGGTGTTTACTGTTTCCCTTGGAGCTTCATATTGTCGATGAAACACAGAAATTGCATCGGGATTGAATATAGTAGGCACAATGCCGACTTACGTCCAGGGGGAGCAATGCTTGAAACAGTCTGTATGCGTGCCGTTACTGAGAGGCCAGTATTAGATTGCGACGCACCACTGGGTGTTTACTGTAACCCTTGGTGCTTCATATTGACGATGAAACACAGAAATTGAATCGGGATTGAATATAGTAGGCACAATGCCGACTCACGTCGAGGGGGAGCAATGCGTCAAACAGTCTGTAAACGTGCCGTTACTGAGAGGGCAGTATTAGATTGCGACACACCACTGGGTGCTTACTGTAAACCTTGGAGCTTCATATTGACGATGAAACACAGAAATTGCATCGGGATTGAATATAGTAGGCACAATGCCGAATTAGGTCCAGGGGGAGCAATGCTTCAAACAGTCTGTATACGTGCCGTTACTGAGAGGCCAGTATTAGATTCCGACTCACCACTGGGTGTTTACTGTAAACCTTGGAGCTTCATATTGACGATGAAACACAGAAATTGCATCGGGAATGAATATAGTAGGCACAATGCCGACTTACGTCCAGGGGGAGCAATGCTTCAAACAGTCTGTATATGTGCCGTTACTGAGAAGTCAGTATTAGATTACGACGCACCACTGGGTGTTTACTGTAACCCTTGGAGCTTCGTATTGACGATGAATCACAGAAATTGCATCGGGATTGAATATAGTTGGCACAATGCCGACTTACGTCCAGGAGGAGCAATGCTTGAAACAGTCTGTATGCGTGCCGTTACTGAGAGGCCAATATTAGATTGCGACGCACCACTGGGTGTTTACTGTAACCCTTGGTGCCTCATATTGACGATGAAACACAGAAATTGCATCAGGATTGAATATAGTAAGCACAATGCCGACTCACGTCCAGGGGGAGCAATGCTTCAAACAGTCTGTATATGTGCCGTTACTGAGAGGCCAGTATTAGATTGCGACGCACCACTGGGTGCTTACTGTAACCCTTGGAGCTTCATATTGACGATGAAACACAGAAATTGCAACGGGATTGAATATAGTAGGCACAAAGCCGACTTACGTCCAGGGGGAGCAATGCTTCAAACAGTCTGTATACGTGCCGTTACTGAGAAGCCAGTATTAGATTGCGACGCACCACTGGGTGTTTACTGTAACCCTTGGAGATTCATATTGACGATGAAACACAGAAATTGCATTGGGATTGAATATAGTAGGCACTATGCCGACTTACGTCCAGGGGGAGCAATGCTTCAAACAGTCTGTATACGTGCCGTTACTGAGAAGCCAGTATTAGATTGCGACGCACCACTGGGTGTTTACTGTAACCCTTGGAGATTCATATTGACGATGAAACACAGAAATTGCATTGGGATTGAATATAGTAAGCACAATGCCGACTCACGTCCAGGGGGAGCAATGCTTCAAACAGTCTGTATATGTGCCGTTACTGAGAGGCCAGTATTAGATTGCGACGCACCACTGGGTGCTTACTGTAACCCTTGGAGCTTCATATTGACGATGAAACACAGAAATTGCAACGGGATTGAATATAGTAGGCACAAAGCCGACTTACGTCCAGGGGGAGCAATGCTTCAAACAGTCTGTATACGTGCCGTTACTGAGAAGCCAGTATTAGATTGCGACGCACCACTGGGTGTTTACTGTAACCCTTGGAGATTCATATTGACGATGAAACACAGAAATTGCATCGGGATTGAATATAGTAGGCACAATGGTGCCTTACGTCCAGGGGGAGCAATGCTTCAAACAGTCTGTATACGTGTCGTTACTGAGAGGCCAATATTAGATTCCGACGCACCACTGGGTGTTTACTGTTTCCCTTGGAGCTTCATATTGTCGATGAAACACAGAAATTGCATCGGGATTGAATATAGTAGGCACAATGCCGACTTACGTCCAGGGAGAGCAATGCTTGAAACCGTCTGTATGCGTGCCGTTACTGAGAGGCCAGTATTAGATTGCGACGCACTACTTGGTGTTTACTGTATCCCTTGGAGCTTCATGTTGACCATGAAACACATAAATTGCATCGGGATTGAATATAGTGGGCACAATGCCGTCTTACGTCCAAGGGGAGCAATGCTTCAAACAGTCTGTATACGTGCCATTACTGTAAGGCCAGTTTACATTGCGACGCACCACTGGGTGTTTACTGAAACCCTTGGAGCTTCATATTGACAATGAAATACAGAAATTGCATCGGGATTGAATATAGTAGGCACAATGCCGACTTACGTCCAAAGGGAGCAATGCTTCGAACAGTCTGTATGCGTGCCGTTACTGAGAGGCCAGTATTAGATTGCGTCGCACCACTTGGTGTTTACTGTATCCCTTGGAGCTTCATATTGACCATGAAACACAGAAATTGCATCGGGATTGAATATAGTTGGCACAAAGCCAACCTACGTCCAGGGGGAGCAATGCTTCAACCAGTCTGTATACGTGCCAATACTAAGAGGCCAGTATTAGATTGTGACGCACCACTGGGTGTTTACTGTAACGCTTGGAACTTCATATTGACGCTGATACACAGATATTGCATCGAGATTGAATATAGTAGGCACAATGCCGACTTACGTCCAGGGGGAGGAATGCTAAAAACAGTCTGTATACGTGCCGTTACTGAGAGGCCAGTATTATATTGCGACGCACCACTGGGTGTTTACTGTAACCCTTGGAGCTTCATATTGACGATGAAACACAGAAATTGCATCGGGATTGAATATAGTAAGCCCAATGCCGACTTACGTCCAGGGGGGCAATCCTCCATTGCTCCACCTGGACGTACGTCGGCATTGTGCCTACTATATTCAATCCCGATGAAATTTCTGTGTTTCATCGTCAATATGAAGCTCCAAGGGAAACAGTAAACACCCAGTGGTTCGTCGCAATCTAATACTGGCCTCTCAGTAACGGCACGTATACAGACTGTTTGAAGCATTGCTCCCCCTGGACGTAAGGCGCCATTGTGCCTACTATATTAAATCCCGATGCAATTTCTCTGTTTCATCGACAATATGAAGCTCCAAGGGTTACAGTAAACACACAGTGGTGCGTCGCAATCTAATACTGGCCTCACAGTAACGGCACGTATACAGACTGTTTTAAGAATTGCTCCCCCTGGACGTAAGTCGGCATTGTGCCTACTATATTCAATCCCGATGCAATTTCTGTGTTTCATCGTCAATATGAAGCTCCAAGGGTTACAGTAAACACCCAGTGGTGCGTCGCAATCTAATACTGGCCTCTCAGGAAAGGCACGTATACAGACTGTTTGAAGCATTGCTCCCCCTGGACGTAAGTCGGCATTGTGCCTACTATATTCAATCCCGATGCAATTTCTGTGTTTCATCGTCAATATGAATCTCCAAGGGTTACAGTAAACACCCAGTGGTGCGTCACAATCTAATACTGGCTTCTCAGTAACGGCACGTATACAGACTGTTTGAAGCATTGCTCCCCCTGGACGTAAGTCGGCATTGTGCCTACTATATTCAATCCCGATGCAATTTCTGTGTTTCATCGTCAATATGAAGCTCCAAGGGTTACAGTAAGCACCCAGTGGTGCGTCGCAATCTAATACTGGCCTCTCAGTAACGGCACATATACAGACTGTTTGAAGCATTGCTCCCCCTGGACGTAAGTCGGCATTGTGCCTACTATATTCAATCCCGATGCAATTTCTGTGTTTCATCGTCAATACGAAGCTCCAAGGTTTACAGTAAACACCCAGTGGTGCGTCGGAATCTAATACTGGCCTCTCAGTAACGGCACGTATACAGACTGTTTGATGCATTGCTCCCCCTGGACGTAAGTCTGCATTGTGCCTACTATATTCAATCCCGATGCAATTTCTGTGTTTCATCGTCAATATGAAGCTCCAACGGTTACAGTAAGCACCCAGTGGTGCGTCGCAATCTAATACTGGCCTCTCAGTAACGGCACGTTTACAGACTGTTTGAAGCTTTCCTCCCCCTGCACGTGAGTCGGCATTGTGCCTACTATATTCTATCCCGATGTAATTTCTGTGTTTCATCGTCAATATGAAGCACCAAGGGTTACAGTAAACACCCAGTGGTGCGTCGCAATCTAATACTGGCCTCTCAGTAACGGCACGCATACAGACTGTATCAATCATTGCTCCCCCTCGACGTAAGTCGGCATTGTGCATACTATATTCAATCCTGATGCAATTTCTGTGATTCATCGTCAATATGAAGCTCCAAGGGTTACAGTAAACACCCAGTGGTGCGTCGCAATCTAATACTGACTTCTCAGTAACGGCACATATACAGACTGTTTGAAGCATTGCTCCCCCTGGACGTAAGTCGGCATTGTGCCTACTATATTCAATCCCGATGCAATTTCTGTGTTTCATCGTCAATATGAAGCTCCAAGGGTTACAGTAAACACCCAGTGGTGCGTCGCAATCTAATACTGGCCTCTCAGTAACGTCACAAATACAGACTGTTTGAAGCATTGCTCTCCCTGGACGTAAGTCGGCATTGTGCCAACTATATTCAACCCCGAGCAATTTATGTGTTTCATCGTCAATATGAGGCTCCTAGGGTTACAGTAAACACCTAGTGTTGCGTCGCAATATAATACTGGCCTCTCAGTAACGGCACGTATACAGACTGTTTTAAGCATTCCTCCCCCTGGACGTAAGTCGGCATTGTGCCTACTATATTCAATCTCGATGCAATATCTGTGTATCAGCGTCAATATGAAGTTCCATGCGTATTAGATTGCGACGCACCACTGGGTGCTTGCTGTAACCCTTGGAGCTTCATATTGACGATGAAACACAGAAATTGCATCGGGATTGAATATAGTAGGCACAATGCCGACTTACGTCCAGGGGGAGCAATGCTTCAAACAGTCTGTATACGTGCCGTTACTGAGAAGCCAGTATTAGATTGTGACGCACCACTGGGTGTTTACTGTAACCCTTGGGGATTCATATTGACGATGAAACACAGAAATTGCATCGGGATTGAATATAGTAGGCACAATGCCGACTTACGTCCAGGGGGAGCAATGCTTCAAACAGTCTGTATACGCGCCTTTCCTGAGAGGCCAGTATTAGATTGCGACGCACCACTGGGTGTTTACTGTAACCCTTGGAGATTCATATTGACGATGAAACACAGAAATTGCATCGGGATTGAATATAGTAGGCACAATGCCGACTTACGTCCAGGGTTAGCAATGCTTAAAACAGTCTGTATACGTGCCGTTACTGTGAGGCCAGTATTAGATTGCGACGCACCACTGTGTGTTTACTGTAACCCTTGGAGCTTCATATTGTCGATGAAACACAGAAATTGCATCGGGATTGAATATAGTAGGCACAATGGCGCCTTACGTCCAGGGGGAGCAATGCTTCAAACAGTCAGTATACGTGCCGTTACTGAGAGGCCAGTATTAGATTGCGACGAACCACTGGGTGTTTACTGTTTCCCTTGGAGCTTCATATTGACGATGAAACACAGAAATTTCATCGGGATTGAATATAGTAGGCACAATGCCGACTTACGTCCAGGTGGAGCAATGCTTGAAACAGTCTGTATGCGTGCCGTTACTGAGAGGCCAGTATTAGATTGCGACGCACTACTTGGTGTTTACTGTATCCCTTGGAGCTACATATTGACCATGAAACACAGTAATTGCATCGGGATTGAATATAGTAGGCACAATGCCGACTTACGTCCAAGGGGGAGGAATGCTTCAAACAGTCTGTATACGTGCCATTACTGTAAGGCCAGTATTACATTGCGACGCACCACTGGGTGTTTACTGTAACCCTTGGAGCTTCATATTGACAATGAAATACAGAAATTGCATCGGGATTGAATATAGTAGGCACAATGCCGACTTACGACCAGGGGGAGCAATGCTTCAAACAGTCTGTATATGTGCCGTTACTGAGAAGTCAGTATTAGATTGCGACGTACCACTGGGTGTTTACTGTAACCCTTGGAGCTTCATATTGACGATGAATCACAGAAATTGCATCAGGATTGAATATAGTATGCACAATGTCGACTTACGTCAAGGGGGAGCAATGATTGAAACAGTCTGTATGCGTGCCGTTACTGAGAGGCCAGTATTAGATTACGACGCACCACTGGGTGTTTACTGTAACCCTTGGTGCTTCATATTGACGATGAAACACAGAAATTGCATCGGGATTGAATATAGTAGGCACAATGCCGACTCACGTCCAGGGGGAGCAATGCTTCAAACAGTCTGTAAACGTGCCGTTACTGAGAGGCCAGTATTAGATTGCGACACACCACTGGGTCCTTACTGTAACCGTTGGAGCTTCATATTGACGATGAAACACAGAAATTGCATCGGGATTGAATATAGTAGGCACAATGCCGACTTACGTCCAGGGGGAGCAATGCTTCAAACAGTCTGTATACGTGTCGTTACTGTATGGCCAGTATTACATTGCGACGCACCACTGGGTGTTTACTGTAACCCATGCAGCTTCATATTGACAATGAAGAACAGAAATTGCATCGGGATTGAATATAGTAGGCACAATGCTGACTTACGTCCAGGGGGAGCAATGCTTCAAACAGTCTGTATATGTGCCGTTACTGAGAAGTCAGTATTAGATTACGACGCACCACTAGGTGTTTACTGTAACCCTTGGAGCTTCCTATTGACGATGAATCACAGAAATTGCATCGGGATTGAATATAGTTTGCACAGTGCCGACTCACGTCCAGGGGGAGCAAAGCTTCAAACAGTCTGTATGCGTGCCGTTACTGAGACGCCAGTAATAGATTGCGACGCACCAATGGGTGTTTACTGTAACCCTTGGTGCTACATATTGACGATGAAACACAGAAATTGCATCGGGATTGAATATAGTAGGCACAATGCCGACTCACGTCCAGGGGGAGCAATGCTTCAAACAGTCTGTATACGTGCCGTTACTGAGAAACCAGTATTAGATTGCGACGCACCACTGGGTGTTTACTGTAACCCTTGAAGATTCATTTTGACGATGAAACACAGATATTGCATCGGGATTGAATATAGTAGGCACAATGCCGACTTACGTCCAGGGGGAGCAATGCTTCAAACAGTCTGTATACGTGCCTTTCCTGAGAGGCCAGTATTAGATTGCGACGCACCACTGGGTTTTTACTGTAACCCTTGGAGCTTCGTATTGACGATGAAACACAGAAATGGCATCAGGATTGAATATAGTACGCACAATGCCGACTTACGTCCAGGGGGAGCAATGCTTAAAACAGTCTGTATACGTGCCGTTACTGTGAGGCCAGTATTAGATTGCGACGCACCACTGGGTGTTTACTGTAACCCTTGGAGCTTCATATTGTCGATGAAACACAGAAATTGCATCGGGATTGAATATAGTAGGCACAATGGCGCCTTACGTCCAGGGGGAGCAATGCTTCAAACAGTCTGTATACGTGCCGTTACTGAGTGGCCAGTATTAGATTGCGACGAACCACTGGGTGTTTACTGTTTCCCTTGGAGCTTCATATTGACGATGAAACACAGAAATTTCATCGGGATTGAATATAGTAGGCACAATGCCGACTTACGTCCAGGGGGAGCAATGCTTGAAACAGTCTGTATGCGTGCCGTTACTGAGAGGCCAGTATTGGATTGCGACGCACTACTTGGTGTTTACTGTATCCCTTGGAGCTTCATATTGACCATGAAACACAGAAATTGCATCGGGATTGAATATAGTAGGCACAATGCCGACTTACGTCCAAGGGGGAGCAATGCTTCAAACAGTCTGTATATGTGCCATTACTGTAAGGCCAGTATTACATTGCGACGCACCACTGGGTGTTTACTGTAACCCTTGGAGCTTCATATTGACAATGAAATACAGAAATTGCATCGGGATTGAATATAGTAGGCACAATGCCGACTTACGTGCAGGGGGAGTAATGCTTCAAACAGTCTGAATACGTGCCTTTCCTGAGAGGCCAGTACTAGATTGCGATGCACCACTGGGTGTTTACTGTATCCCGTGGAGCTTCATATTGACCATGAAACACAGAAATTGCATCGGGATTGAATACAGTTGGCACAAAGCCAACCTACGTCCAGGGGGAGCAATGCTTCAACCAGTCTGTATATGAGCCAATACTAAGAGGCCAGTATTAGATTGTGACGCACCACTGGGTGTTTACTGTAACGCTTGGAACTTCATATTGACGATGAAACACAGAAATCGCATCGGGATTGAATATAGTAGGCACAATGCCGACCTACGTCCTGTGGGAGTAATGCTTCAAACAGTCTGTATATGTGCCGTTACTGAGAGGTCAGTATTAGATAGCGACGTACCACTGGGTGTTTACTGTAACACTTAAAGCTTCATATTGACGATGAAACACAGAAATTGCATCGGGATTGAATATAGTAGGCACAATGCCGACTTACGGCCAGGGGGAGGAATGCTTAAAACAGTCTGTATACGTGCCGTTATTGAGAGGCCAGTATTATTTTGCGACGCGTCACTGGGTGTTTACTGTAACCCTTGTAGCTTCATATTGACGATGAAACACAGATATTGCATCGGGATTGAATATAGTAAGCACAATGCCGACTTACGTCCAGGGGGAGCAATGCTTCAAACAGTCTGTATACGTGCCGTTACTGGGAGGCCAGTATTAGATTGCGACGCACCACTGGGTGTTTACTGTAACCCTTGGAGCTTCATAACGACGATGAAACACAGAAATTGCATCGGGATTGAATATAGTTGGCACAATGCCGACTTACGTCCTGGGGGAGCAATGCTTCAAACAGTCTGTATAAGTGCCGTTACTGTAAGGCCAGTATTACATTGCGACGCAACACAGGGTGTTTACTGTACCCTTGGAGCTTCATATTGACAATGAAACACAGAGATTGCATCGGGATTGAATATAGTAGGCACAATGCAGACTTACGTCCAGGGGGAGCAATGCTTAAAACAGTCCGTATACGTCCCGTTACTGAGAGGCCAGTGTTAGATTGCGACGAACGACTGGGTGTTTACTGTAACCCTTGGAGCTTCATATTGACGATGAAACACAGAAATTGCATCGGGATTGAATATAGTAGGCAAAATGCCGACTTACGTCCAGGGGGAGCAATGCTATAAACAGTCTGTATATGTGCCGTTACTGAGAGGTCAGTATTAGATTGCGACGCACCACTGGGTGTTTACTGTAACCCTTGGAGCTACATATTGACGATGAAACACAGAAATCGCATCGGGATTGAATATAGTAGGCACAATGCCGACCTACGTCCTGTGGGAGTAATGCTTCAAACAGTCTGTATATGTGCCGTTACTGAGAGGTCAGTATTAGATAGCGACGTACCACTGGGTGTTTACTGTAACACTTAAAGCTTCATATTGACGATGAAACACAGAAATTGCATCGGGATTGAATATAGTAGGCACAATGCCGACTTACGGCCAGGGGGAGGAATGCTTAAAACAGTCTGTATACGTGCCGTTATTGAGAGGCCAGTATTATTTTGCGACGCGTCACTGGGTGTTTACTGTAACCCTTGGAGCTTCATATTGACGATGAAACACAGATATTGCATCGGGATTGAATATAGTAAGCACAATGCCGACTTACGTCCAGGGGGAGCAATGCTTCAAACAGTCTGTATACGTGCCTTTACTGAGAGGCCAGTATTAGATTGCGACGCACCACTGGGTGTTTACTGTAACCCTTGGAGCTTCATAACGACGATGAAACACAGAAATTGCATCGGGATTGAATATAGTTGGCACAATGCCGACTTACGTCCTGGGGGAGCAATGCTTCAAACAGTCTGTATAAGTGCCGTTACTGTAAGGCCAGTATTACATTGCGACGCAACACAGGGTGTTTACTGTACCTTGGAGCTTCATATTGACAATGAAACACAGAGATTGCATCGGGATTGAATATAGTAGGCACAATGCAGACTTACGTCCAGGGGGAGCAATGCTTAAAACAGTCCGTATACGTCCCGTTACTGAGAGGCCAGTGTTAGATTGCGACGAACGACTGGGTGTTTACTGTAACCCTTGGAGCTTCATATTGACGATGAAACACAGAAATTGCATCGGGATTGAATATAGTAGGCAAAATGCCGACTTACGTCCAGGGGGAGCAATGCTATCAACAGTCTGTATATGTGCCGTTACTGAGAGGTCAGTATTAGATTGCGACGCACCACTGGGTGTTTACTGTAACCCTTGGAGCTACATATTGACGATGAAACACAGAAATTGCATCAGGATTGAATATAGTTGGCACAATGCCGACTTACGTCCAGGGAGAGCAATGCTTCAAAGAGTCTGTATACGTGCCGTTACTGAGAGGCCAGTGTTAGATTGCGACGAACCACTGGGTGTTTACTGTAACCCATGGAGCTTCATATTGACGATGAAACACAGAAATTGCATCGGGATTGAATATAGTAGGCACAATGCCGGCTTACGTCCAGGGAGAGCAATGCTTCAAACGGTCTGTATATGTGCCGTTACTGAGAGGCCAGTATTAGATTGCGACGCACCACTGGGTGTTTACTGTAACCCTTGGAGCTTCGTATTGACGATGAAACACAGAAACTGCATCGGGATTGAATATAGTAGGCACAATGCCGACTTACGTCCAGGGGGAGCAATGCTTCAAACAGTCTGTATACGTGCCGTTACTGAGTGGCCAGTATTAGATTGCGACGCACCACTGGGTGTTTACTGTTTCCCTTGGAGCTTCATATTGACTATGAAACACAGAAATTGCATCGGGATTGAATATAGTAGGCACAATGCCAACTTACGTTCAGGGGGAGCAATGCTTCAAACAGTCTGTATACGTGCCGTTCCTGAGAGGCCAGTATTAGATTGCGACGCACCACTGGGTGTTTACTGTAACCCTTGGAGCTTCATATTGACGATGAAATACAGAAATTGCATCACGATTAAATATAGTAGGCACAATGTCGACGTACATCCAGGCGGAGTTATGCTTCAAACAGTCTGTATAAGTGCCGTTACTGAGAGGACAGTATTAGATTCTGATGCACCACTGGGTGTTTACTGTAACCCCTGGAGCTTCATATTGACGATGAAACACAGAAATTGCATCGGGATTGAATATAGTTGGCGCAATGCCGAATTACGTGCAGGGAGAGCAATGCTTCAAACAGTCTGTATACGTGCCGTTACTGAGAGGCCAGTATTAGATTGCGACGCACCACTGGGTGTTTACTGTAACCCTTGGAGCTTCATATTGACGATGAAACACAGAAATAGCATCGGGATTGAATATAGTTGGCACAATGCCGACTTACGTCCAGAGGGAACAATGCTTGAAACAGTCTGTATGCGTGCCGTTACTGAGAGGCCAGTATTAGATTGCGACGCACCACTGGGTGTTTACTGTAACCCTTGGAGCTTCATATTGACGATGAAACACAGAAATTGCATCGGGATTGAATATAGTAGGCACAATGCCGACTCACGTCCAGGGGGAGCAATGCTTCAAACAGTCTGTATACGTGCCGTTACTGAGAGGCCAGTATTAGATTGCGACGCACCACTTGGTGTTTACTGTTTCCCTCTGAGCTTCATATTGACGATGAAACACAGAAATTGCATCGGGATTGAATATAGTAGGCACAATGCCAACTGATGTTCAGGGGGAGCAATGCTTCAAACAGTCTGTATACGTGCTTTTCCTGAGAGGCCAGTATTAGATTGCGACGCACCACTGGGTGTTTACTTTAACCCTTGGAGCTTCATATTGACGATGAAACACAGAAATTGCATCGGGATTGAATATAGTAGGCACAATGCAGACTTACGTCCAGGGGGAGCAATGCTTCAAACAGTCTGTATATGTGCCGTTACTGAGAGGCCAGTATTAGATTGCGACGCACCACTGGGTGTTTACTGTAACCCTTGGAGCTTCATATTGACGATGAAACACAGAAACTGCATCGGGATTGAATATAGTAGGCACAATGCCGAAGACGTCCAGGGGGACCAATGCTTCAAACTGTCTGTATACGTGCCGTTACTGAGAGGCCAGTATTAGATTGCGACGCACCACTCGGTGTTTACTGTAACCATTGGAGCTTCATATTGACAATGAAACACAGAAATTGCATCGGGATTGAATTTAGTAGGCACAATGCCGCCTTACGTCCAGGGGGAGTAATGCTTCAAACAGTCTGAATACGTGCCTTTCCTGAGAGGCCAGTATTAGATTGCGATGCACCACTGGGTGTTTACTGTAAACCTTGGGGCTTCATATTCACGATGAAACAAAGAAATTGCATCGGGATTGAATATAGTAGGCACAATGCCGACTTACGTCCAGGGGGAGCAATGCTTCAAACAGTCTGTCTACGTGCCGTTACTGAGTGGCCAGTATTAGATTGCGACGCACCACTGGGTGTTTACTGTTTCCCTTGGAGCTTCATATTGACGATGAAACACAGAAATTGCATCGGGATTGAATATAGTAGGCACAATGCCCACTAACGTGTAGGGGGAGCAATGCTTCAAACAGTCTGTGTGTTGTGCCGTTACTGAGAGGTCAGTATTAGATTGCGATGCACCACTGGGTGTTTACTGTAACCCTTTTAGCTTCATATTGACGATGAAACACAGAAATTGCATCGGGATTGAATATAGTAAGCACAATGCCGACTTACGTCCAGGGGTAGTAATGCTTCGAACAGTCTGTATACGTGCCTTTCCTGCGAGGCCAGAAGTAGATTGCGACGTACCACTGGGTGTTTACTGTAACCCTTGGAACTTCATATTGACGATGAAACACAGAAATTGCATCGGGATTGAATATAGTTGGCACAATGACGAATTACGTGCAGGGGGAGCAATGCTTCAAACAGTCTGTGTACGTGCCGTTACTGAGAGGCCAGTATTAGATTGCGACGCACCACTGGGTGTTTACTGTAACCCTTGGCGCTTCATATTGACGGTGAAACAGAGAAATTGCATCGGGACTGAATATGGTAGGCACAATGACGACTTACGTCCACGGGAAACAATGCTTCAAACAGTCTGTATACGTGCCGTTACTAAGAGGCCAGTATTAGATTGCGACGCACCACTGGGAGCTTACTGTAACCCTTGGAACTTCATATCGACGATGAAACACAGAAATTGCATCGGGATTGAATATAGTTGGCACAATGCCGACTTACGTCCAGCGGGAGCAATGCTTCAAACAATCTGTATACGTGTCGTTACTGAGAGGCCAGTGTTAGATTGCGACGCACCACTGGGTGTTTACTGTAACCCTTGGAGCATCATATTGACGATGAAACACAGAAATTGCATCGGAATTGAATATTGTAGGCACAATGCCGACTTACGTCCAGGGGGAGCAATGCTTCAAACAATCTGTATACGTGCATTTCCTGCGAGGCCAGAATTAGATTGCGACGTACCACTGGGTGTTTACTGTAACCCTTGGAGCTTCATACTGACGATGAAAAAAAGAAATTGCATCGGGATTGAATATAGTAGGCACAATGCCGACTTACGTGCAGGGGGAGCAATGCTTGAAACAGTCTGTATGCGTGCCGTTACTGAGAGGCCAGTATTAGATTGCGACGCACCACTGGGTGTTTACTGTAACCCTTGGAGCTTCATATTGACGATGAAACACAGAAAATGCATCGGGATTGAATATAGTAGGCACAATGCCGACCCACGTCCAGGGGGAGCAATGCTTCAAACAGTCTGTATACGTGCCGTTACTGAGAGGCCAGTATAAGATTGCGACGCACCATTTGGTGTTTACTGTTTCCCTCTGAGCTTCATATTGACGATGAAACACAGAAATTGCATCGGGATTGAATATAGTAGGCACAATGCCAACTGATGTTCAGGGGGAGCAATGCTTCAAACAGTCTGTATACGTGCTTTTCCTGAGAGGCCAGTATTAGATTGCGACGCACCACTGGGTGTTTACTTTAACCCTTGGAGCTTCATATTGACGATGAAACACAGAAATTGCATCGGGATTGAATATAGTTGGCACAATGCCGACTTACGTCCAGGGGGAGCAATGCTTCAAACAGTCTGTATATGTGCCGTTACTGAGAGGCCAGTATTAGATTGCGACGCACCACTGGGTGTTTACTGTAACCCTTGGAGCTTCATATTGACAATGAAACACAGAAATTGCATCGGGATTGAATTTAGTAGGCACAATGCCGCCTTACGTCCAGGGGGAGTAATGCTTCAAACAGTCTGAATACGTGCCTTTCCTGAGAGGCCAGTATTAGATTGCGATGCACCACTGGGTGTTTACTGTAAACCTTGGAGCTTCATATTGACGATGAAACAAAGAGATTGCATCGGGATTGAATATAGTAGGCACAATGCCGACTTACGTCCAGGGGGAGCAATGCTTCAAACAGTCTGTCTACGTGCCGTTACTGAGTGGCCAGTATTAGATTGCGACGCACCACTGGGTGTTTACTGTTTCCCTTGGAGCTTCGTATTGACGATGAAACACAGAAATTGCATCGGGATTCAATATAGTAGGCACAATGCCAACTTACGTTCAGGGGGAGCAATGCTTCAAACAGTCTGTATACGTGCCTTTCTTGAGAGGCCAGTATTAGATTGCGACGCACCACTGGGTGTTTACTGTAACCCTTGGAGCTTCATATTGACGATGAAACACAGAAATTGCATCGCGATTAAATATAGTAGGCACAATGTCGACATACATCCAGGCGGAGTTATGCTTCAAACAGTCTGTATAAGTGCCGTTACTGAGAGGCCAGTATTAGATTGCGATGCACCACTTGGTGTTTACTGTAACCCTTGGAGCTTCATATTGACGATGAAACACAGAAATTGCATCGGGATTGAATATAGTAGGCACAATGCCCACTAACGTGCAGGGGGAGCAATGCTTCAAACAGTCTGTGTATGTGCCGTTACTGAGAGGTCAGTATTAGATTGCGATGCACCACTGGGTGTTTACTGTAACCCTTGGAGCTTCATATTGACGAAGAAACAAAGAAATTGCATCGGGACTGAATATAGTGGGCACAATGCCGACTTACATCCAGGCAGAGTAATGCTTCAAACGGTCTGTATAAGTGCCGTTACTGAGAGGCCAGTATTTTATTGCGATGCACCACTGGGTGTTCACTGTAACCCTTTTAGCTTCATATTGACGATGAAACACAGAAATTGCATCGGGATTGAATATAGTAGGCACAATGCCGACTTACGTCCAGGGGGAGTAATGCTTCGAACAGTCTGTATACGTGCCTTCCCTGCGAGGCCAGAATTAGATTGCGACGTACCACTGGGTGTTTACTGTAACCCTTGGAACTTCATATTGACGATGAAACACAGAAATTGCATCGGGATTGAATATAGTTGGCACAATGCCGAATTACGTGCAGGGGGAGCAATGCTTCAAACAGTCTGTGTACGTGCCGTTACTGAGAGGACAGTATTAGATTGCGACGCACCACTGGGTGTTTACTGTAACCCTTGGAGCTTCATATTGACGGTGAAACACAGAAATTGCATCGGGACTGAATATGGTAGGCACAATGACGACTTACGTCCACGGGGAGCAATGCATCAAACAGTCTGTATACGTGCCGTTACTAAGAGGCCAGTATTAGATTGCGACGCACCACTGGGAGCTTACTGTAACCCTTGGAACTTCATATCGACGATGAAACACAGAAATTGCATCGGGATTGAATATAGTTGGCACAATGCCGACTTACGTCCAGGGAGAGCAATGCTTCAAACAGTCTGTATACGTGGCGTTACTGAGAGGCCAGTGTTAGATTGCGACGCACCACTGGGTGTTTACTGTAACCCTTGGAGCTTCATATTGACGACGAAACACAGAAATTGCATCGGAATTGAATATAGTAGGCACAATGCCGACTTACGTCCAGGGGGAGTAATGCTTCGAACCATCTGTATACGTGCCTTTCCTGCGAGGCCAGAATTAGATTGAGACGTACCACTGGGAGTTTACTGTAACCCTTGGAGCTTCATACTGACGATGAAAAACAGAAATTGCATCGGGATTGAATATAGTAGGCACAATGCCGACTTACGTTCAGGGGGAGCAATGCTTTAAACAGTCTGTTTACGTGCCGTTACTGAGAGGCCAGTATTATATTGCGACGCACCACTGGGTGTTTACTGTAACCCTTGGAGCTTCATATTGACGGTGAAACACAGAAATTGCATCGGGACTGAATATAGTAGGCACAATGACGACTTACGTCCACGGGGAGCAATGCTTCAAACAGTCTGTATACGTGCCGTTACTAAGAGGCCAGTATTAGATTGCGACGCACCACAGGGTGTTTACTGTAACCCTTGGAACTTCATATTGACGATGAAACACAGAAATTGCATTCGGATTGAATATAGTTGGCACAATGACGACTTACGTCCAGGGGGACCAATGCTTCAAACAGTCTGTATACGTGCCGTTACTAAGAGGCCAGTATTAGATTGCGACGCACCACAGGGTGTTTACTGTAACCCTTGGAGCTTCATATTGACGATGAAACACAGAAATTGCATCGGGATTGAATATAGTTGGCACAATGCCGACTTACGTCCAGGGGGAGTAATGCTTCAACAGTCTGTATACGTGCCGTTACTGAGAGGCCAGTGTTGGATTGCGACGCACCACTGGGTGTTTACTGTAACCCTTGGAGCTTCATATTGACGATGAAACACAGAAATTGCATCGGAATTGAATATAGTAGGCACAATGCCGACTTACGTCCAGGGGGGGTAATTCTTCGAACAGTCTGTATACGTGCATTTCCTGCGAGGCCAGAATTAGATTGCGACATACCACTGGGTGTTTACTGTAACTCTTGGAGCTTCATACTGACGATGAAAAACAGAAATTGCATCTGGATTGAATATAGTAGGCACAATGCCGACATACGTGCAGGGGGAGCAATGCTTTAAACAGTCTCTGTACGTGCCGTTACTGAGAGGCCAGTATTAGATTGCGACGCACCACTGGGTGTTTACTGTAACCCTTGGAGCTTCATATTGACGGTGAAACACAGAAATTGCATCGGGACTGAATATAGTAGGCACAATGACGACTTACGTCCACGGGAAGCAATGCTTCAAACAGTCTGTATACGTGCCGTTACTGAGAGGCCAGTATTAGATTGCGACGTACCACTGGGTGTTTACTGTAACCCTTGGAGCTTCATACTGACGTTGAAAAACAGAAATTGCAACGGGATTGAATATAGTAGGCACAATGCCGACTTACGTCCAGGGGGAGCAATGCTTCAAACAGTCTGTATACGTGCCGTTACTGAGAGGCCAGCATTAGATTGCGACGCACCACTGGGTGTTTACTGTAACCCTTGGAGCTTCATATTGACGATGAAACACAGAAATTGAATCGAGATTGAATATAGTAGGCACAATGCCGACTCACGTCCAGGGGGAGCAATGCTTCAAACAGTCTGTATCCGTGCCGTTGCTGAGAGGCTAGTATTAGATTGCGACGCACCACTGAGTGTTTACTGTAACCCTTGGAGCTTCATATTGACGATGAAACATAGAAATTGCATCACGATTAAATATAGTAGGCACAATGTCGACATACATCAAGGCGGAGTTATGCTTCAAACACTCTGTATAAGTGCCGTTACTGAGAGGCCAGTATTAGATTGCGATGCACCACTGGGTGTTTACTGTAACCCTTGGAGCTTCATATTGACGATGAAACACAGAAATTGCATCGGGATTGAATATAGTTGGCACACTACCCACTTACGTCCAGGTGGAGCAATGCTTCAAACAGTCTGTATACGTGCCGTTACTAAGAGGCCAGTATTAGATTGCGACGCACCACTGGGTGTTTACTGTAACCCTTGGAGCTTCAAATTGACGGGGAAACACAGATATTGCATCGGGACTGAATATAGTAGGCACAATGACGACTTACGTCCACGGGGAGCAATGTTTCAAACAGTCTGTATACCTGCCGTTACTAAGAGGCCAGTATTAGATTGCGACGCACCACTGGGTGTTTACTGTAACCCTTGGAACTTCATATTGACGATGAAACACAGAAATTGCATCGGGATTGAATATAGTTGGCACAATGCCGACTTACGTCCAGGGGGAGCAATGCTTCAAACAGTCTGTATACGTGCCGTTACTAAGAGGCCAGTATTAGATTGCGACGCACCACTGGGTGTTTCCTGTAACCCTTGGAGCTTCATATTGACGATGAAACACAGAAATTGCATCGGGATTGAATATAGTTGGCACAATGCCGACATACGTCCAGGGGGAGCAATGCTTCAAACAGTCTGTATACGTGCCGTTACTGAGAGGCCAGTGTTAGATTGCGACGTACCACTGGGTGTTTACTGTAACCCTTGGAGCTTCATACTGACGATGAGAAACAGAAATTGCATCGGGATTGAATATAGTAGGCACAATGCTGACTTACGTGCAGGGGGAGAATTGCTTTAAACAGTCTCTGTACGTGCCGTTACTGAGAGGCCAGTATTAGATTGCGACGCACCACTGGGTGTTTACTGTAACCCTTGGAGCTTCATATTGACGGTGAAAAACAGAAATTGCATCGGGACTGAAAATAGTAGGCACAATGACGCCTTACGTCTACGGGAAGCAGTGCTTCAAACAGTCTGTATACGTGCCGTTACTGAGAGGCCAGTATTAGATTGCGACGTACCACTGGGTGTTTACTGTAACCCTTGGAGCTTCATACTGACTATGAAAAACAGAAATTGCATCGGGATTGAATATAGTAGGCACAATGCCGAATTACATGCAGGGGGAGCAATCCTTCAAACAGTCTGTGTACGTGCCGTTACTGAGAGGCCAGTATTAGATTGCGACGCACCATTGGGTGTTTACTGTAACCCTTGGAACTTCATATTGACGATGAAACACAGAAATTGCATCGGGATTGAATATAGTTGGCACAATGCCGACTTACGTCCAGGTGGAGCAATGCTTCAAACACTCTGTATAAGTGCCGTTACTAAGAGGCCAGTATTAGATTGCGACGCACCACTGGGTGTTTACTCTAACCCTTGGAGCTTCATATTGACGATGAAACACAGAAATTGCATCGGAATTGAATATAGTAGGCACAATGCCGACTTACGTCCAGGGGGAGTAATGCTTCGAACAGTCTGTATACGTGCATTTCCTGCGAGGCCAGAATTAGATTGCGACGTACCACTGGGTGTTTACTGCAATCCTTGGAGCTTCATACTGACGATGAAAAACAGAAATTGCATCGGGATTGAATATAGTAGGCACAATGCCGACTTACGTGCAGGGGGAGCAATGCTTTAAACAGTCTCTGTACGTGCCGTTACTGAGAGGCCAGTATTAGATGGCGATGCACCACTGGGTGTTTACTGTATCCCTTGGAGCTTCATATTGACGGTGAAACACAGAAATTGCATCGGGACTGAATATAGTAGGCGCAATGACGACTTACGTCCAGGGGGAGCAATGCTTCAAACAGTCTGTATACGTGCCGTTACTGCGAGGCCAGTATTACATTGCGATGCACCACTGGGTGTTTACTGTAACCCTTGGGGCTTCATATTGACGATGAAACACAGAAATTGCATCGGGATTGAATATAGTTGGCACAATGCCGACTTACGTCCAGGTGGAGCAATGCTTCAAACAGTCTGTATACGTGCCGTTACTAAGAGGCCAGTATTAGATTGCGACGCACCACAGGGTGTTTACTGTAACCCTTGGAGCTTCATATTGACGATGAAACACAGAAATTGCATCGGAATTGAATATAGTAGGCACAATGCTGACTTACGTCCAGGGGGAGTAATGCTTCGAACCGTCTGTATACGTGCCTGTCCTGCGAGGCCAGAATTAGATTGAGACGTACCACTGGGTGTTTACTGTAACCCTTGGAGCTTCATACTGACGTTGAAAAACAGAAATTGCATCGGGATTGAATATAGTAGGCACAATGCCTACTTACGTGCAGGGGGAGCAATGCTTTAAACAGTCTCTGTACGTGCCGTTACTAAGAGGCCAGTATTAGATTGCGACGCACCACTGGGTATTTACTGTAACCCTTGGAGCTTCATATTGACGGTGAAACACAGAAATTGCATCGGGACTGAATATAGTAGGCACAATGACGACTTACGTCCACGGGAAGCAATGCTTCAAACAGTCTGTATACGTGCCGTTACTGAGAGGCCAGTATTAGATTGCGACGTACCACTGGGTGTTTACTGTAACCCTTGGAGCTTCATACTGACGTTGAAAAACAGAAATTGCATCGGGATTGAATATAGTAGGCACAATGCCGACTTACGTTCAGGGGGAGCAATGCTTCAAACAGTCTGTATACGTGCCGTTACTGAGAGGCCAGCATTAGATTGCGACGCACCACTGGGTGTTTACTGTAACCCTTGAAGCTTCATATTGACGATGAAACACAGAAATTGAATCGAGATTGAATATAGTAGGCACAATGCCGACTCACGTCCAGGGGGAGCAATGCTTCAAACAGTCTGTATACGTGCCGTTGCTGAGAGGCTAGTATTAGATTGCGACGCACCACTGAGTGTTTACTGTAACCCTTGGAGCTTCATATTGACGATGAAACATAAAAATTGCATCGCGATTAAATATAGTAGGCACAATGTCGACATACATCAAGGCGGAGTTATGCTTCAAACACTCTGTATAAGTGCCGTTACTGAGAGGCCAGTATTAGATTGCGATGCACCACTGGGTGTTTACCGTAACCCTTGGAGCTTCATATTGACGATGAAACACAGAAATTGCATCGGGATTGAATATAGTTGGCACAATGCCGACTTACGTCCAGGTGGAGCAATGCTTCAAACAGTCTGTATACGTGCCGTTACTAAGAGGCCAGTATTAGATTGCGACGCACCACTGGCTGTTTACTGTAACCCTTGGAGCTTCATATTGACGGGGAAACACAGAAATTGCATCGGGACTGAATATAGTAGGCACAATGACGACTTACGTCCACGGGGAGCAATGCTTCAAACAGTCTGTATACCTGCCGTTACTAAGAGGCCAGTATTAGACTGCGACGCACCACTGGGTGTTTACTGTAACCCTTGGAGCTTCATATTGACGATGAAACACAGAAATTGCATCGGGATTGAATATAGTTGGCACAATGCCGACTTACGTCCAGGGGGAGCAATGCTTCAAACAGTCTGTATACGTGCCGTTACTAAGAGGCCAGTATTAGATTGCGAGGCACCACTGGGTGTTTACTGTAACCCTTGGAGCTTCATATTGACGATGAAACAAAGAAATTGCATCGGGATTGAATATAGTTGGCACAATGCCGACTTACGTCCAGGGGGAGCAATGCTTCAAACAGTCTGTATACGTGCCGTTACTGAGAGGCCAGTGTTAGATTGCGACGTACCACTGGGTGTTTACTGTAACCCTTGGAGCTTCATACTGACGTTGAAAAACAGAAATTGCATCGGGATTGAATATAGTAGGCACAATGCTGACTTACGTGCAGGGGAAGCAATGCTTTAAACAGTCTCTGTACGTGCCGTTACTGAGAGGCCAGTATTAGATTGCGACGCACCAGTGGGTGTTTACTGTAACCCTTGGAGCTTCATATTGACAGTGAAACACAGAAATTGCATCGGGACTGAAAATAGTAGGCACAATGACGCCTTACGTCTACGGGAAGCAATGCTTCAAACAGTCTGTATACGTGCCGTTACTGAGAGGCCAGTATTAGATTGCGACGCACCACTGGGTGTTTACTGTTTACCGTTGGAGCTTCATATTGACGATGAAACACAGAAATTGCATCGGAATTGAATATAGTAGGCACAATGCCGACTTACGTCCAGGGGGAGTAATGCTTCGAACAGTCTGTATACGTGCATTTCCTGCGAGGCCAGAATTAGATTGCGACGTACCACTGGGTGATTACTGCAACCCTTGGAGCTTCATACTGACGATGAAAAACAGAAATTGCATCGGGATTGAATATAGTAGGCACAATGCTGACTTACGTCCAGGGGGAGTAATGCTTCGACCGTCTGTATACGTGCCTTTCCTGCGAGGCCAGAATTAGATTGAGACGTACCACTGGGTGTTTACTGTAACCCTTGGAGCTTCATACTGACGATGAAAAACAGAAATTGCATCGGGATTGAATATAGTAGGCACAATGCCGACTTACGTGCAGGGGGAGCAATGCTTTAAACAGTCTGTGTACGTGCCGTTACTGAGAGGCCAGTATTAGATTGCGACGCACCACTGGGTGTTTACTGTAACCCTTGGAGCTTCATATTGACGGTGAAACACAGAAATTGCATCGGGACTGAATATAGTAGGCACAATGACGACTTACGTCCAGGGGGAGCAATGCTTCAAACAGTCTGTATACGTGCCGTTACTGAGAGGCCAGTATTACATTGCGATGCACCACTGGGTGTTTACTGTAACCCTTGGAGCTTCATATTGACGATGAAACACAGAAATTGCATCGGGATTGAATATAGTTGGCACAATGCCGACTTACGTCCAGGTGGAGCAATGCTTCAAACAGTCTGTATACGTGCCGTTACTAAAAGGCCAGTATTAGATTGCGACGCACCACAGGGTGTTTACTGTAACCCTTGGAGCTTCATATTGACGATGAAACACAGAAATTGCATCGGAATTGAATATAGTAGGCACAATGCTGACTTACGTCCAGGGGGAGTAATGCTTCGACTGTCTGTATACGTGCCTTTCCTGCGAGGCCAGAATTAGATTGAGACGTACCACTGGGTGTTTACTGTAACCCTTGGAGCTTCATACTGACGATGAAAAACAGAAATTGCATCGGGATTGAATATAGTAGGCACAATGCCGACTTACGTGCAGGGGGAGCAATGCTTTAAACAGTCTGTGTACGTGCCGTTACTGAGAGGCCAGTATTAGATTGCGACGCACCACTGGGTGTTTACTGTAACCCTTGGAGCTTCATATTGTCGGTGAAACACAGAAATTGCATCGGGACTGAATATAGTAGGCACAATGACGACTTACGTCCACGGGGAGCAATGCTTCAAACAGTCTGTATACGTGCCGTTACTAACAGGCCAGTATTAGATTGCGACGCACCACTGGGTGTTTACTGTAACCCTTGGAAATTCATATTGACGATGAAACACAGAAATAGCATCGGGATTGAATATAGTTGGCACAATGCCGACTTACGTCCAGGGGGAGCAATGCTTCAAACAGTCTGTATACGTGCCGTTACTAAGAGGCCAGTATTAGATTGCAACGCACCACTGGGTGTTTACTGTAACCCTTGGAGCTTCATATTGACGATGATACACAGAAATTGCATCGGGATTGAATATAGTTGGCACAATGCCGACTTACGTCCTGGGGGAGCAGTGCTTCAAACAGTCTGTATACGTGCCGTTACTGAGAGGCCAGTGTTAGATTGCGACGCACCACTGGGTGGTTACTGTAACCCTTGGAGCTTCATATTGACGATGAAACACAGAAATTGCATCGGAATTGAATATAGTAGGCACAATGCCGACTTACGTCCATGGGGAGTAATGCTTCGAACAGTCTGTATACGTGCCTTTCCTGCGAGGCCAGAATTAGATTGCGACGTACCACTGGGTGTTTAGTGTAACCCTTGGAGCTTCATACTGACGATGAAAAACAGAAATTGCATCGGGGTTGAATATAGTAGGCACAATGCCGACTTACGTGCAGGGTGAGCAATGCTTTAAACAGTCTCTGTACGTGCCGTTACTGAGAGGCCAGTATTAGATTGCGACGCACCACTGGGTAGTTACTGTAACCCTTGGAGCTTCATATTGACGGTGAATCACAGAAATTGCATCGGGACTGAAAATAGTAGGCACAATGACGCCTTACGTCCACGGGAAGCAATGCTTCAAACAGTCTGTATACGTGCCGTTACTGAGAGGCCAGTATTAGATTGCGACGTACCACTGGGTGTTTACTGTAACCCTTGGAGCTTCATACTGACGATGAAAAACAGAAATTGCATCGGGATTGAATATAGTAGGCACAATGCCGAATTACATGCAGGGGGAGCAATGCTTCAAACAGTCTGTGTACGTGCCGTTACTGAGAGGCCAGTATTAGATTGCGACGCACCACAGGGTGTTTACTGTAACCCTTGGAGCTTCATATTGACGGTGAAACACAGAAATTGCATCGGGACTGAATATAGTAGGCACAATGACGACTTACGTCCACGGGGAGCAATGCTTCAAACAGTCTGTATAAGTGCCGTTACTAAGAGGCCAGTATTAGATTGCGACGAACCACAGGGTGTTTACTGTAACCCTTGGAGCTTCATATTGACGATGAAACACAGAAAATGCATCGGGATTGAATATAGTTGGCACAATGCCGACTTAAATCCAGGGGGAGCAATGCTTCAAACAGTCTGTATACGTGCCGTTGCTGAGAGGCCAGTATTAGATTGCGACGCACCACTGGGTGTTTACTGTAACCCTTGGAGCTTCATATTGACGATGAAACACAGAAATTGAATCGAGATTGAATATAGTAGGCACAATGCCGACACACGTCCAGGGGGAGCAATGCTTCAAACAGTCTGTATACGTGCCATTGCTGAGAGGCCAGTATTAGATTGCGACGCACCACTGGGTGTTTACTGTAACCCTTGGAGCTTCATATTGACGATGAAACACAGAAATTGAATCGGGATTGAATATGGTAGGCACAATGCCGACTTACGTCCAGGGGGAGTAATGCTTCGAACAGTCTGTATACGAGCCTTTCCTGCGAGGCCAGTATTAGATTGCGACGTACCACTGAGTTTTTACTGTAACCCTTGGAGCTTCATACTGACGATGAAACACAGAAATTGCATCGGGATTGAATATAGTAGGCACAATGCCGACTTACGTGCAGGGGGAGCAATGCTTCAAACAGTCTGTGTACGTGCCGTTATTGAGGGGCCAGTATTAGATTGCGATGCACCACTGGGTGTTTACTGTAACCCTTGGAGCTTCATATTGACGAAGAAACACAGAAATTGCATCGGGACTGAGTATAGTAGGCACAATGCCGACTTACGTCCACGGGGAGCAATGGTTCAAACAATCTGTATACGTGCCGTTACTAAGAGGCCAGTATTAGATTGCGACGCACCACTGGGTGTTTACTGTACCCCTTGGAGCTTCATATTGACGATGAAAAACAGAAATTGCATCAGGATTGAATATAGTTGGCACAATGCCGACTTACGTCCAGGTGGAGCAGTGCATCAAACAGTCTGTATACGTGCCATTACTAAGTGGCCAGTATTAAATTGCGACGCACCACAGGGTGTTTACTGTAACCCTTGGAGCTTCATATTGACGCTGTAACACAGAAATTTCATCGGGATTGAATATAGTTGGCACAATGCCGACTTACGTCAAGGAGGAGCAATGCTTCAAACAGTCTGTATACGTGCCGTTACTGAGAGGCCAGTGTTAGATAGCAACGCACCACTGGGTGTTTACTGTAACCCTTGGAGCTTCATATTGACGATGAAACGCAGAAATTTAATCGGGATTGAATATAGTAGGCACAATGCCGACTCACGCCCAGGGGGAGCAATGCTTTAAACAGTCTGTATACGTGCCGTTACTGAGAGGCCAGTATTAGATTGCGACGCACCACTGGGTATTTACTGTAACTCTTGGAGCTTCATATTGACGATGAAACACAGAAATTGCATCGGGCTTGAATATAGTAGGCACAATGGCGACTTACGTCCAGGACGAGCAATGCTTTAAACGGTCTGTATACGTGCCGTTACTGAGAGGCCAGTATTAGATTGCGACGCACCTCTGGGTGTTTACTGTAACCCTTGGAGCTTCATATTGACGATGAAACACAGAAATTGCATCGGGATTGAATATAGTATTCACCATGCCGACTTACGTCCAGGGGGAGCAATGCTTCAAACAATGTGTATACGTGCCGTTACTGAGAGGCCAGTATTAGATTGCGATGCACCACTGGGTGTTTACTGTTTTTCTTGGCGCTTCATATTGACGATGAAACACAGAAATTGCATCGGGATTGAATATAGTAGGCACAATGCCGACTTACGTCCAGGGGGAGCAATGCTTCATACAGTTGTATACGTGCCTTTCCTGAGATTCCAGTATTAGATTGCGACGCACCACTGGGTGTTTTCTGTAACCCTTGGAGCTTCATATTGTCTATGAAACACAGAAATTGCGTCGGGATTGAATATAGTAGGCAGAAGGCCGACTTACGTCCAGGGGGAGAAATGCTTCGAACAGTCTGTATATGTGCCTTTCCTGAGAGGCCAGTATATGACTGCGACGCACCACTGGGAGTTTACCGTAACCCTTGGAGCTACATATTGACGATGAAACACAGAAATTGCATCGGGATTGAATATAGTAGGCAGAAGGCCGACTTACGTCCAGGGGGAGGAATGCTTCAAACAGTTTGTGTATGTGCCGTTACTGAGAGGCCAGTATTAGATTGCGACGCACCACTGGGTGTTTACTGTAACCCTTGGAGGTTCATATTGACTATGCAACACTGAAATTGCATCGGGATAGAATATAGTAGGCAGAAGGTCGACTTACGTCCAGGGGGAGCAATGCTTCAAACAGTCTGTATATGTGCCGTTACTGAGAGGCCAGTATTACATTGCGACGCACCACTGGGTGTTTACTGTAACCCTTGGAGCTTCATATTGACGATGAAACACAGAAATTGCATCGGGATTGAATATAGTAGGCACAATGCCGACTTACGTGCAGGGGGAGAAATGCTTCAAACAGTCTGTGTACGTGCCGTTATTGAGAGGCCAGTATTAGATTGCGATGCACCACTGGGTGTTTACTGTAACCCTTGGAGCTTCATACTGACGATGTAACACAGAAATTTCATCGGGATTGAATATAGTAGGCACAATGCCGACCCACGTCCAGGGGGAGCAATGCTTCAAACAGTCTGTATACGTGCCGTTACTGAGAGGCCAGTATTAGATTGCGGCGCACCACTGGGTATTTACTGTAACCCTTGGAGCTTCATATTGACGATAAAACACAGAAATTGCATCGGGATTGAATATAGTAGGCACAATGGCGACTTACGTCCAGGGCGAGCAATGCTTTGAACAGTCTGTATACGTGCCGTTACTGAGAGGCCAGTATTAGATTGTGAAACACCACTGGGAATTTACTGTAACCCTTGGAGCTTCATATTGACGATTAAACACAGAAATTGCATCGGGATTGAATATAGTAGGCACAATGCAGACTTACGTCCAGGGGGAGCAATGCTTCAAACAGTCTGTATACGTGCCTTTCCTGAGAGGCCAGTATTAGATTGCGACGCAGCACTTGGTGTTTACTGTAACCCTTGGAGCTTCATATTGACGATGAAACACAGAAATTGCATTGGGATTGAATGTAGTAGGCACAATGCCGACTTACATCCAGAGGGAGCAATTTTCAAACAGTCTGTATACGCGCCGTTACTGAGAGGCCAGTATTAGATTGCGACGCACCACTGGGTGTTGACTGTAACCCTTGGGGCTTCATATTGACGATGAAACACAGAAATTGCATCGGGATTGAATATAGTAGGCACAAGGCCCACTTACGTCCAGGGGGAGCAATGCTTCAAACAGTCTGTATACGTGCCGTTACTGTGAGGCCAGTATTAGATTCCGACGCACCACTGGGTGTTTACTGTAACCCTTGCAGCTTCATATTGACAATGAAACACAGAAATTACATCGGGATTGAATATAGTAGGCACAATGCCGACTTACGTCCAGGGTGAGTAATGCTTCAAACAGTCTGAATATGTGCCTTTCTTGAGAGGCCATTATTAGATTGCGACGCACCACTGGGTGTTTACTGTAACCCTTGGAGCTTCATATTGGCGATGAAAGACAGAAATAGCGTCGGGATTAAATAAAGTAGGCACAATAACCGACTTACGTCCAGGGGGAGTAATGCTTCAAGCAGTCTGTATACGTGCCTTTCCTGAGAGGCCAGTATTGGATTGCGACGGACCACTGGGAGTTTACTGTAAGCCTTGGAGCTTCATATTGACGATGAGACACAGAAATTGCATCGGGATTGAATATAGTAGGCACAATGCCGACTTACGTCCAGGGGGAGCAATGCTTCAAACAGTCTGTATACGTGCCTTTCCTGAGAGGCCAGTATTAGAATGCGACGCACCACTGGGTTTTTACCGTAACCCTTGGAGCTTCATATTGACGATGAAACACAGAAATTGCATCGGGATTGAATATAGTTGCTACAATGCCGTCTTACGTTCAGGGGGAGCAATGCTTCAAACAGTCCGTATACATGCCTTTCCTGAGAGGCTGGTATTAGATTGCGACGCACCACTGGGTGTTTACTGTAACCCTTGGGGCTTCATATTGACGATGAAACACAGATATTGCATCGGGATTGAATATAGTAGGCACAATGCCGACTTACGTCCAGGGGGGGCAATGCTTCAAACAGTCTGTATACGTGCCGTTACTAAGAGGCCAGTATTAGGTTGCGACGTACCACTGGGTGTTTACTGTAACCCTTGGAACTTCATATTGACGATGAAACACAGAAATTGCATCAGGATTGAATATAGTAGGCACAATGCCGAATTACGTCCAGGGGGAGCAATGCTTCAAACAGTCTGTATACGTGCCGTTACTGAAAGGCCAGTATTAGATTGAGACGCACAACTGGGTTTTTACTGTAACCCTTGGAGCTTCATATTGACGATGAAACACAGAATTTGCATCGGGATTGAGTATAGTAGGCACAATGCCGACTTGCGTCCAGGGGGAGCAATGCTTCAAACAGTCTGTATACGTGCCATTCCTGAGAGGCCAGTATTAGACTGCGACGCACCACTGGGAGTTTACTGTAACCCTTGGAGCTTCATATTGACGATGAAGCACAGAAATTGCATCGGGATTGAATATAGTAGGCCGAAGGCCGACTTACGTCCAGGGGGAGGAATGCTTCAAACAGTCTGTATATGTGCCGTTACTGAGAGGCCAGTCTTAGATTGCGACACACCACTGGGTCTTTACTGTAACCCTTGGAGCTTCATATTGACTATGAAATACAGAAATTGCATCGGGATTGAATATAGTAGGCAGAAGGCCGACTTACGTCCAGGAGGAGCAATGCTTCAAACAGTCTGTAAATGTGCCGTTACTGAGAGGCCAGTATTAGATTGCGACGCACCACTAGTTGTTTACTGTAACCCTTGGAGCTTCATATTAACGATGAAACACAGAATTTGCATCGGGATTGAATGTAGTAGGCACAATGCCGACTTACATCCAGAGGGAGCAATGTTCAAACAGTCTGTATACGCGCCGTTACTGAGAGGCGAGTATTAGATTGCGACGCACCACAGGGTGTTTACTGTAACCCTTGGAGCTTCATATTAACGATGAAACACAGAAATTGCATCGGGATTGAATATAGTAGTTACAATGCCGTCTTACGTTCAGGGGGAGCAATGCTTCAAACAGTCCGTATACGTGCCTTTCCTGAGAGGCTAGTATTAGATTGCGACGCACCACTGGGTGTTTACTGTAACCCTTGGAGCTTCATATTGACGATGAAACACAGAAATTGCATCGGGATTGAATATAGTAGCTACAATGCCATCTTACGTTCAGGGGGAGCAATGCTTCAAACAGTCCGTATACGTGCCTTTCCTGAGAGGCTAGTATTAGATTGCGACGCACCACTGGGTCTTTACTGTAACCCTTGGAGCTTCATATTGACGATGAAACACAGAAATTGCATCGGGATTGAATATAGTAGGCACAATGCCGACTTGCGTCCAGGGGGAGCAATGCTTCTAAATGTCTGTATACGTGCCTTTCCTGAGAGGCCAGTATTAGACTGCGACGCACCACTGGGAGTTTACTGTAACCCTTGGAGCTTCATATTGACGATGAAGCACATAAATTGCATCGGGATTGAATATAGTAGGCAGAAGGCCGACTTACGTCCAGGGGAAGCAATGCTTCAAACAGTCTGTATATGTGCCGTTACTGAGAGGCCAGTGTTAGATTGCAACGCACCACTGGGTGTTTACTGTAACCCTTGGAGCTTCATATTGACGATGAAAAACAGAAATTGCATCTGGATTGAATATAGTTGGCACAAAGCCGACTTACGTCCAGGTGGAGCAGTGCATCAAACAGTCTGTATACGTGCCATTACTAAGTGGCCAGTGTTAAATTGCGACGCACCACAGGGTGTTTACTATAACCCTTGGAGCTTCATATTGACGCTGTAACACAGAAATTTCATCGGGATTGAATATAGTTGGCACAATGCCGACTTACGTCCAGGGGGAGCAATGCTTCAAACAGTCTGTATACGTGCCGTTACTGAGAGGCCAGTGTTAGTTTGCAACGCACCACTGGGTGTTTACTGTAACCCTTGGAGCTTCATATTGACGATGAAACACAGAAATTTAATCGGGATTGAATATAGTAGGCACAATGCCGACTCACGCCCAGGGGGAGCAATGCTTTAAACAGTCTGTATACGTGCCGTTACTGAGAGGCCAGTATTAGATTGCGACGCACCACTGGGTATTTACAGTAACTCTTGGAGCTTCATATTGACGATGAAACACAGAAATTGCATCGGGCTTGAATATAGTAGGCACAATGGCGACTTACGTCCAGGGCGAGCAATGCTTTAAACGGTCTGTATACGTGCCGTTACTGAGAGGCCAGTATTAGATTGCGACGCACCACTGGGTGTTTACTGTAACCCTTGGAGCTTCATATTGACGATGAAACACAGAAATTGCATCGGGATTGAATATAGTATTCACCATGCCGACTTACGTCCAGGGGGAGCAATGCTTCAAACAGTGTGTATACGTGCCGTTACTGAGAGGCCAGTATTAGATTGCGATGCACCACTGGGTGTTTACTGTTTCCCTTGGCGCTTCATATTGACGATGAAACACAGAAATTGCATCGGGATTGAATATAGTAGGCACAATGCCGACTTACGACCAGGGGGAGCAATGCTTCAAACAGTCTGTATACGTGCCTTTCCTGAGAGGCCAGTATTAGATTGCGACGCACCACTCGGTGTTTACTGTAACCCTTGGAGCTTCATATTGACGATGAAACACAGAAATTGCATCGGGATTGAATATAGTAGTTACAATGCCGTCTAACGTTCAGGGAGAGCAATGCTTCAAACAGTCCGTACGCGTGCCTTCCCTGAGAGGCTAGTATTAGATTGCGACGCACCACTGGGTGTTTACTGTAACCCTTGGAGCTTCATATTGACGATGAAACACAGAAATTGCATCGGGATTGAATATAGTAGGCACAATGCCGACTTACGTCCAGGGGGGAGTAATGCTTCAAACAGTCTGTATACGTGCCGTTACTAAGAGGCCAGTATTAGGTTGCGACGCACCACTGGGTTTTTACTGTAACCCTTGGAGCTTCATATTGACGATGAAACACAGAAATTGCATCGGGATTGAATATAGTAGGCACAATGCCGACTTACGTCCAGGGGGGAGCAATGCTTCAAACAGTCTGTATACGTGCCGTTACTAAGAGGCCAGTATTAGGATGCGACGCACCACTGGGTTTTTACTGTAACCCTTGGAGCTTCATATTGACGATGAAACACAGAAATTGCATCGGGATTGATTATAGTAGGCACAATGCCGACTTACGTCCAGGGGGAGCAATGCTTCAAACAGTCTGTATATGTGCCTTTCCTGAGAGGCCAGTATAAGACTGCGACGCACCACTGGGAGTTTACCGTAACCCTTGGAGCTTCATATTGACGATGAAACACAGAAATTGCATCGGGATTGAATATAGTAGGCAGAAGGCCGACTTACGTCCAGGGGGAGGAATGCTTCAAACAGTTTGTGTATGTGCCGTTACTGAGAGGCCAGTATTAGATTGCGACGCACCACTGGGTGTTAACTGTAACCCTTGGAGTTTCATATTGACTATGCAACGCTGAAATTGCATCGGGATAGAATATAGTAGGCAGAAGGTCGACTTACGTCAAGGGGGAGGAATGCTTCAAACAGTCTGTATATGTGCCGTTACTGAGAGGCCAGTATTAGATTGCGACGCACCACTGGGTGTTTACTGTAACCCTTGGAGCTTCATATTGACAGTGAAACACAGAAATTGCATCGGGACTGAAAATAGTAGGCACAATGACGCCTTACGTCTACGGGAAGCAATGCTTCAAACAGTCTGTATACGTGCCGTTACTGAGAGGCCAGTATTAGATTGCGACGCACCACTGGGTGTTTACTGTTTACCGTTGGAGCTTCATATTGACGATGAAACACAGAAATTGCATCGGAATTGAATATAGTAGGCACAATGCCGACTTACGTCCAGGGGGAGTAATGCTTCGAACAGTCTGTATACGTGCATTTCCTGCGAGGCCAGAATTAGATTGCGACGTACCACTGGGTGATTACTGCAACCCTTGGAGCTTCATACTGACGATGAAAAACAGAAATTGCATCGGGATTGAATATAGTAGGCACAATGCTGACTTACGTCCAGGGGGAGTAATGCTTCGACCGTCTGTATACGTGCCTTTCCTGCGAGGCCAGAATTAGATTGAGACGTACCACTGGGTGTTTACTGTAACCCTTGGAGCTTCATACTGACGATGAAAAACAGAAATTGCATCGGGATTGAATATAGTAGGCACAATGCCGACTTACGTGCAGGGGGAGCAATGCTTTAAACAGTCTGTGTACGTGCCGTTACTGAGAGGCCAGTATTAGATTGCGACGCACCACTGGGTGTTTACTGTAACCCTTGGAGCTTCATATTGACGGTGAAACACAGAAATTGCATCGGGACTGAATATAGTAGGCACAATGACGACTTACGTCCAGGGGGAGCAATGCTTCAAACAGTCTGTATACGTGCCGTTACTGAGAGGCCAGTATTACATTGCGATGCACCACTGGGTGTTTACTGTAACCCTTGGAGCTTCATATTGACGATGAAACACAGAAATTGCATCGGGATTGAATATAGTTGGCACAATGCCGACTTACGTCCAGGTGGAGCAATGCTTCAAACAGTCTGTATACGTGCCGTTACTAAAAGGCCAGTATTAGATTGCGACGCACCACAGGGTGTTTACTGTAACCCTTGGAGCTTCATATTGACGATGAAACACAGAAATTGCATCGGAATTGAATATAGTAGGCACAATGCTGACTTACGTCCAGGGGGAGTAATGCTTCGACCGTCTGTATACGTGCCTTTCCTGCGAGGCCAGAATTAGATTGAGACGTACCACTGGGTGTTTACTGTAACCCTTGGAGCTTCATACTGACGATGAAAAACAGAAATTGCATCGGGATTGAATATAGTAGGCACAATGCCGACTTACGTGCAGGGGGAGCAATGCTTTAAACAGTCTGTGTACGTGCCGTTACTGAGAGGCCAGTATTAGATTGCGACGCACCACTGGGTGTTTACTGTAACCCTTGGAGCTTCATATTGTCGGTGAAACACAGAAATTGCATCGGGACTGAATATAGTAGGCACAATGACGACTTACGTCCACGGGGAGCAATGCTTCAAACAGTCTGTATACGTGCCGTTACTAACAGGCCAGTATTAGATTGCGACGCACCACTGGGTGTTTACTGTAACCCTTGGAAATTCATATTGACGATGAAACACAGAAATAGCATCGGGATTGAATATAGTTGGCACAATGCCGACTTACGTCCAGGGGGAGCAATGCTTCAAACAGTCTGTATACGTGCCGTTACTAAGAGGCCAGTATTAGATTGCAACGCACCACTGGGTGTTTACTGTAACCCTTGGAGCTTCATATTGACGATGATACACAGAAATTGCATCGGGATTGAATATAGTTGGCACAATGCCGACTTACGTCCTGGGGGAGCAGTGCTTCAAACAGTCTGTATACGTGCCGTTACTGAGAGGCCAGTGTTAGATTGCGACGCACCACTGGGTGGTTACTGTAACCCTTGGAGCTTCATATTGACGATGAAACACAGAAATTGCATCGGAATTGAATATAGTAGGCACAATGCCGACTTACGTCCATGGGGAGTAATGCTTCGAACAGTCTGTATACGTGCCTTTCCTGCGAGGCCAGAATTAGATTGCGACGTACCACTGGGTGTTTAGTGTAACCCTTGGAGCTTCATACTGACGATGAAAAACAGAAATTGCATCGGGGTTGAATATAGTAGGCACAATGCCGACTTACGTGCAGGGTGAGCAATGCTTTAAACAGTCTGTGTACGTGCCGTTATTGAGGGGCCAGTATTAGATTGCGATGCACCACTGGGTGTTTACTGTAACCCTTGGAGCTTCATATTGACGAAGAAACACAGAAATTGCATCGGGACTGAGTATAGTAGGCACAATGCCGACTTACGTCCACGGGGAGCAATGGTTCAAACAATCTGTATACGTGCCGTTACTAAGAGGCCAGTATTAGATTGCGACGCACCACTGGGTGTTTACTGTACCCCTTGGAGCTTCATATTGACGATGAAAAACAGAAATTGCATCAGGATTGAATATAGTTGGCACAATGCCGACTTACGTCCAGGTGGAGCAGTGCATCAAACAGTCTGTATACGTGCCATTACTAAGTGGCCAGTATTAAATTGCGACGCACCACAGGGTGTTTACTGTAACCCTTGGAGCTTCATATTGACGCTGTAACACAGAAATTTCATCGGGATTGAATATAGTTGGCACAATGCCGACTTACGTCAAGGAGGAGCAATGCTTCAAACAGTCTGTATACGTGCCGTTACTGAGAGGCCAGTGTTAGATAGCAACGCACCACTGGGTGTTTACTGTAACCCTTGGAGCTTCATATTGACGATGAAACGCAGAAATTTAATCGGGATTGAATATAGTAGGCACAATGCCGACTCACGCCCAGGGGGAGCAATGCTTTAAACAGTCTGTATACGTGCCGTTACTGAGAGGCCAGTATTAGATTGCGACGCACCACTGGGTATTTACTGTAACTCTTGGAGCTTCATATTGACGATGAAACACAGAAATTGCATCGGGCTTGAATATAGTAGGCACAATGGCGACTTACGTCCAGGACGAGCAATGCTTTAAACGGTCTGTATACGTGCCGTTACTGAGAGGCCAGTATTAGATTGCGACGCACCTCTGGGTGTTTACTGTAACCCTTGGAGCTTCATATTGACGATGAAACACAGAAATTGCATCGGGATTGAATATAGTATTCACCATGCCGACTTACGTCCAGGGGGAGCAATGCTTCAAACAATGTGTATACGTGCCGTTACTGAGAGGCCAGTATTAGATTGCGATGCACCACTGGGTGTTTACTGTTTTTCTTGGCGCTTCATATTGACGATGAAACGCAGAAATTGCATCGGGATTGAATATAGTAGGCACAATGCCGACTTACGTCCAGGGGGAGCAATGCTTCAAACAGTCTGTATACGTGCCTTTCCTGAGAGGCCAGTATTAGATTGCGACGCACCACTCGGTGTTTACTGTAACCCTTGGAGCTTCATATTGACGATGAAACACAGAAATTGCATCGGGATTGAATATAGTAGTTACAATGCCGTCTAACGTTCAGGGGGAGCAATGCTTCAAACAGTCCTTACGCGTGCCTTCCCTGAGAGGCTAGTATTAGATTGCGACGCACCACTGGGTGTTTACTGTAACCCTTGGAGCTTCATATTGACGATGAAACACAGACATTGCATCGGGATTGAATATAGTAGGCACAATGCCGACTTACGTCCAGGGGGGAGCAATGCTTCAAACAGTCTGTATACGTGCCGTTACTAAGAGGCCAGTATTAGGTTGCGACGCACCACTGGGTTTTTACTGTAACCCTTGGAGCTTCATATTGACGATGAAACACAGAAATTGCATCGGGATTGAATATAGTAGGCACAATGCCGACTTACGTCCAGGGGGGAGCAATGCTTAAAACAGTCTGTATACGTGCCGTTACTAAGAGGCCAGTATTAGGATGCGACGCACCACTGGGTTTTTACTGTAACCCTTGGAGCCTCATATTGACGATGAAACACAGAAATTGCATCGGGATTGATTATAGTAGGCACAATGCCGACTTACGTCCAGGGGGAGCAATGCTTCAAACAGTCTGTATATGTGCCTTTCCTGAGAGGCCAGTATAAGACTGCGACGCACCACTGGGAGTTTACCGTAACCCTTGGAGCTTCATATTGACGATGAAACACAGAAATTGCATCGGGATTGAATATAGTAGGCAGAAGGCCGACTTACGTCCAGGGGGAGGAATGCTTCAAACAGTTTGAGTATGTGCCGTTACTGAGAGGCCAGTATTAGATTGCGACGCACCACTGGGTGTTAACTGTAACCCTAGGAGGTTCATATTGACTATGCAACGCTCAAATTGCATCGGGATAGAATATAGTAGGCAGAAGGTCGACTTACGTCAAGGGGGAGGAATGCTTCAAACAGTCTGTATATGTGCCGTTACTGAGAGGCCAGTATTACATTGCGACGCACCATTGGGTGTTTACTGTAACCCTTGGAGCTTCATATTGACGATGAAACACAGAAATTGCATCGGGATTGAATATAGTAGGCACAATGCCGACTTACGTGCAGGGGGTGCAATGCTACAAACAGTCTGTGTACGTGCCGTTATTGAGAGGCCAGTATGAGATTGCGATGCACCACTGGGTGTTTACTGTAACCCTTGGAGCTTCATATTGACGAAGAAACACAGAAATTGCATCGGGACTGAGAATAGTAGGCACAATGCCGACCTACGTCCACGGCGAGCAATGGTTCAAACAATCTGTATACGTGCCGTTACTAAGAGGCCAGTATTAGATTGCGACGCACCACTGGGTGTTTACTGTAACCCTTGGAACTTCATATTGACCATGAAAAACAGAAATTGCATCTGGATTGAATATAGTTGGCACAATGCAGACTTACGTCCAGGTGGAGCAGTGCATCAAACAGTCTGTATACGTGCCGTTACTAAGAGGCCAGTATTAGATTGCGACGCACCACAGGGTGTTTACTGTAACCCTTGGAGCTTCATATTGACGATGTATCACAGAAATATTTAATCGGGATTGAATATAGTAGGCAAAATGCCGACTCACGTCCAGGGGGAGCAATGCTTCAAACAGTCTGTATACGTGCCGTTACTGAGAGGTTAGTATTAGATTGCGACGAACCACTGGGTATTTACTGTAACCCTTGGAGCTTCATATTGACGATAAAACACAGAAAATGCATCGGGATTGAATATAGTAGGCACAATGGCGACTTACGTCCAGGGCGAGCAATGCTTTGAACAGTCTGTATACGTGCCGTTACTGAGAGGCCAGTATTAGATTGCGAAACACCACTGGGAATTTACTGTAACCTCTGGAGCTTCATATTGACGATTAAACACAGAAATTGCATCGGGATTGAATATAGTAGGCACAATGCAGACTTACGTCCAGGGGGAGCAATGCTTCAAACAGTCTGTATACGTGCCTTTCCTGAGAGGCCAGTATTAGATTGCGACGCAGCACTTGGTGTTTACTGTAACCCTTGGAGCTTCTTATTGGCGATGAAAGACAGAAATTGCATCGGGATTGAATATAGTAGGCACAATAACCGACTTACGACCAGGGGGAGTAATGCTTCAAGCAGTCTGTATACGTGCCTTTCCTGAGAGGCCAGTATTGGATTGCGACGGACCACTGGGAGTTTACTGTAAGCCTTGGAGCTTCATATTGACGATGAAACACAGAAATTGCATCGGGCTTGAATATAGTAGGCACAATGGCGACTTACCTCCAGGGCGAGCAATGCTTTAAACAGTCTGTATACGTGCCGTTACTGAGAGGCCAGTATTAGATTGCGACGCACCACTGGGTGTTTACTGTAACCCGTGGAGCTTCATATTGACGATGAAACACAGAAATTGCATCGGGATTGAATATAGTATTCACCATGCCGACTTACGTCCAGGGGGATCAATGCTTCAAACAGTGTGTATACGTGCCGTTACAGAGAGGCCAGTATTAGACTGCGATGCACCACTGGGTGTTTACTGTTTCCCTTGGAGCTTCATATTGACGATGAAACACAGAAATTGCATCGGGATTGAATATAGTTGGCACAATGCCGACTTACGTCCAGGGGGAGCAATGCTTCAAACAGTCTGTATACGTGCCTTTCCTGAGAGGCCAGTATTAGATTGCGGCGCACCACTCGGTGTTTACTGTAACCCTTGGAGCTTCATATTGACGATGAAACACAGAAATTGCATCGGGATTGAATATAGTAGTTACAGTGCCGTCTTACGTTCAGGGGGAGCAATGCTTCAAACAGTCCGTATGCGTGCCTTCCCTGAGAGGCTAGTATTAGATTGCGACGCACCACTGGGTGTTTACTGTAACCCTTGGAACTTCATATTGACGATGAGAAACAGAAATTGCATCTGGATTGAATATAGTTGGCACAATGCCGACTTACGTCCAGGTGGAGCAGTGCATCAAACAGTCTTTATACGTGCCGTTACTAAGAGGCCAGTATTAGATTGCGACGCACCACAGGGTGTTTACTGTAACCCTTGGAGCTTCATATTGACGATGTAACACAGAAATTTCATCGGGATTGAATATAGTAGGCAAAATGCCGACTCACGTCCAGGGGGAGCAATGCTTCAAACAGTCTGTTTACGTGCCGTTACTGAGAGGTTAGTATTAGATTGCGACGCACCACTGGGTATTTACTGTAAACCTTGGAGCTTCATATTGACGATAATACACAGAAATTGCATCGGGATTGAATATAGTAGGCACAATGGCGACTTACGTCCAGGGCGAGCAATGCTTTAAACAGTCTGTATGCGTGCCGTTACTGAGAGGCCAGTATTAGATTGCGACGCACCACTGGGTGTTTACTGTAACCCTTGGAGCTTCATATTGACGATGAAACACAGAAATTGCATCGGGATTGAATATAGTATTCACCATGCCGACTTACGTCCAGGGGGAGCAATGCTTCAAACAGTGTGTATACGTGCCGTTACTGAGAGGCCAGGATTAGATTGCGATGCACCACTGGGTGTTTACTGTTTCCCTTGGAGCTTCATATTGACGATAAACACAGAAATTGCATCGGGATTGAATATAGTAGGCACAATGCCGTCTTACGTTCAGAGGGAGCAATGCTTCAAACAGTACGTATGCGTGCCTTCCCTGAGAGGCTAGTATTAGATTGCGACGCACCACTGGGTGTTTACTGTAACCCTTGGAGCTTCTTATTGACGATGAAACACAGAAATTGCATCGGGATTGAATATAGTAGGCACAATGCCGACTTACGTCCAGGGGGAGCAATGCTTCATACAGTTGTATACGTGCCTTTCCTGAGATTCCAGTATTAGATTGCGACGCACCACTGGGTGTTTTCTGTAACCCTTGGAGCTTCATATTGTCTATGAAACACAGAAATTGCGTCGGGATTGAATATAGTAGGCAGAAGGCCGACTTACGTCCAGGGGGAGAAATGCTTCGAACAGTCTGTATATGTGCCTTTCCTGAGAGGCCAGTATAAGACTGCGACGCACCACTGGGAGTTTACCGTAACCCTTGGAGCTACATATTGACGATGAAACACAGAAATTGCATCGGGATTGAATATAGTAGGCAGAAGGCCGACTTACGTCCAGGGGGAGGAATGCTTCAAACAGTTTGTGTATGTGCCGTTACTGAGAGGCCAGTATTAGATTGCGACGCACCACTGGGTGTTTACTGTAACCCTTGGAGGTTCATATTGACTATGCAACACTGAAATTGCATCGGGATAGAATATAGTAGGCAGAAGGTCGACTTACGTCCAGGGGGAGCAATGCTTCAAACAGTCTGTATATGTGCCGTTACTGAGAGGCCAGTATTACATTGCGACGCACCACTGGGTGTTTGCTGTAACCCTTGGAGCTTCATATTGACGATGAAACACAGAAATTGCATCGGGATTGAATATAGTAGGCACAATGCCGACTTACGTGCAGGGGGAGAAATGCTTCAAACAGTCTGTGTACGTGCCGTTATTGAGAGGCCAGTATTAGATTGCGATGCACCACTGGGTGTTTACTGTAACCCTTGGAGCTTCATACTGACGATGTAACACAGAAATTTCATCGGGATTGAATATAGTAGGCACAATGCCGACCCACGTCCATGGGGAGCAATGCTTCAAACAGTCTGTATACGTGCCGTTACTGAGAGGCCAGTATTAGATTGCGGCGCACCACTGGGTATTTACTGTAACCCTTGGAGCTTCATATTGACGATAAAACACAGAAATTGCATCGGGATTGAATATAGTAGGCACAATGCCGACTTACGTCCAGGGCGAGCAATGCTTTGAACAGTCTGTATACGTGCCGTTACTGAGAGGCCAGTATTAGATTGTGAAACACCACTGGGAATTTACTGTAACCCTTGGAGCTTCATATTGACGATTAAACACAGAAATTGCATCGGGATTGAATATAGTAGGCACAATGCAGACTTACGTCCAGGGGGAGCAATGCTTCAAACAGTCTGTATACGTGCCTTTCCTGAGAGGCCAGTATTAGATTGCGACGCAGCACTTGGTGTTTACTGTAACCCTTGGAGCTTCATATTGACGATGAAACACAGAAATTGCATTGGGATTGAATGTAGTAGGCACAATGCCGACTTACATCCAGAGGGAGCAATTTTCAAACAGTCTGTATACGCGCCGTTACTGAGAGGCCAGTATTAGATTGCGACGCACCACTGGGTGTTGACTGTAACCCTTGGGGCTTCATATTGACGATGAAACACAGAAATTGCATCGGGATTGAATATAGTAGGCACAAGGCCCACTTACGTCCAGGGGGAGCAATGCTTCAAACAGTCTGTATACGTGCCGTTACTGTGAGGCCAGTATTAGATTCCGACGCACCACTGGGTGTTTACTGTAACCCTTGCAGCTTCATATTGACAATGAAACACAGAAATTACATCGGGATTGAATATAGTAGGCACAATGCCGACTTACGTCCAGGGTGAGTAATGCTTCAAACAGTCTGAATATGTGCCTTTCTTGAGAGGCCATTATTAGATTGCGACGCACCACTGGGTGTTTACTGTAACCCTTGGAGCTTCATATTGGCGATGAAAGACAGAAATAGCGTCGGGATTAAATAAAGTAGGCACAATAACCGACTTACGTCCAGGGGGAGTAATGCTTCAAGCAGTCTGTATACGTGCCTTTCCTGAGAGGCCAGTATTGGATTGCGACGGACCACTGGGAGTTTACTGTAAGCCTTGGAGCTTCATATTGACGATGAGACACAGAAATTGCATCGGGATTGAATATAGTAGGCACAATGCCGACTTACGTCCAGGGGGAGCAATGCTTCAAACAGTCTGTATACGTGCCTTTCCTGAGAGGCCAGTATTAGAATGCGACGCACCACTGGGTTTTTACCGTAACCCTTGGAGCTTCATATTGACGATGAAACACAGAAATTGCATCGGGATTGAATATAGTTGCTACAATGCCGTCTTACGTTCAGGGGGAGCAATGCTTCAAACAGTCCGTATACATGCCTTTCCTGAGAGGCTGGTATTAGATTGCGACGCACCACTGGGTGTTTACTGTAACCCTTGGGGCTTCATATTGACGATGAAACACAGATATTGCATCGGGATTGAATATAGTAGGCACAATGCCGACTTACGTCCAGGGGGGGCAATGCTTCAAACAGTCTGTATACGTGCCGTTACTAAGAGGCCAGTATTAGGTTGCGACGTACCACTGGGTGTTTACTGTAACCCTTGGAACTTCATATTGACGATGAAACACAGAAATTGCATCAGGATTGAATATAGTAGGCACAATGCCGAATTACGTCCAGGGGGAGCAATGCTTCAAACAGTCTGTATACGTGCCGTTACTGAAAGGCCAGTATTAGATTGAGACGCACAACTGGGTTTTTACTGTAACCCTTGGAGCTTCATATTGACGATGAAACACAGAATTTGCATCGGGATTGAGTATAGTAGGCACAATGCCGACTTGCGTCCAGGGGGAGCAATGCTTCAAACAGTCTGTATACGTGCCATTCCTGAGAGGCCAGTATTAGACTGCGACGCACCACTGGGAGTTTACTGTAACCCTTGGAGCTTCATATTGACGATGAAGCACAGAAATTGCATCGGGATTGAATATAGTAGGCCGAAGGCCGACTTACGTCCAGGGGGAGGAATGCTTCAAACAGTCTGTATATGTGCCGTTACTGAGAGGCCAGTCTTAGATTGCGACACACCACTGGGTCTTTACTGTAACCCTTGGAGCTTCATATTGACTATGAAATACAGAAATTGCATCGGGATTGAATATAGTAGGCAGAAGGCCGACTTACGTCCAGGAGGAGCAATGCTTCAAACAGTCTGTAAATGTGCCGTTACTGAGAGGCCAGTATTAGATTGCGACGCACCACTAGTTGTTTACTGTAACCCTTGGAGCTTCATATTAACGATGAAACACAGAATTTGCATCGGGATTGAATGTAGTAGGCACAATGCCGACTTACATCCAGAGGGAGCAATGTTCAAACAGTCTGTATACGCGCCGTTACTGAGAGGCGAGTATTAGATTGCGACGCACCACTGGGTGTTTACTGTAACCCTTGGAGCTTCATATTAACGATGAAACACAGAAATTGCATCGGGATTGAATATAGTAGTTACAATGCCGTCTTACGTTCAGGGGGAGCAATGCTTCAAACAGTCCGTATACGTGCCTTTCCTGAGAGGCTAGTATTAGATTGCGACGCACCACTGGGTGTTTACTGTAACCCTTGGAGCTTCATATTGACGATGAAACACAGAAATTGCATCGGGATTGAATATAGTAGCTACAATGCCATCTTACGTTCAGGGGGAGCAATGCTTCAAACAGTCCGTATACGTGCCTTTCCTGAGAGGCTAGTATTAGATTGCGACGCACCACTGGGTCTTTACTGTAACCCTTGGAGCTTCATATTGACGATGAAACACAGAAATTGCATCGGGATTGAATATAGTAGGCACAATGCCGACTTGCGTCCAGGGGGAGCAATGCTTCAAAATGTCTGTATACGTGCCTTTCCTGAGAGGCCAGTATTAGACTGCGACGCACCACTGGGAGTTTACTGTAACCCTTGGAGCTTCATATTGACGATGAAGCACATAAATTGCATCGGGATTGAATATAGTAGGCAGAAGGCCGACTTACGTCCAGGGGAAGCAATGCTTCAAACAGTCTGTATATGTGCCGTTACTGAGAGGCCAGTGTTAGATTGCAACGCACCACTGGGTGTTTACTGTAACCCTTGGAGCTTCATATTGACGATGAAAAACAGAAATTGCATCTGGATTGAATATAGTTGGCACAAAGCCGACTTACGTCCAGGTGGAGCAGTGCATCAAACAGTCTGTATACGTGCCATTACTAAGTGGCCAGTGTTAAATTGCGACGCACCACAGGGTGTTTACTATAACCCTTGGAGCTTCATATTGACGCTGTAACACAGAAATTTCATCGGGATTGAATATAGTTGGCACAATGCCGACTTACGTCCAGGGGGAGCAATGCTTCAAACAGTCTGTATACGTGCCGTTACTGAGAGGCCAGTGTTAGTTTGCAACGCACCACTGGGTGTTTACTGTAACCCTTGGAGCTTCATATTGACGATGAAACACAGAAATTTAATCGGGATTGAATATAGTAGGCACAATGCCGACTCACGCCCAGGGGGAGCAATGCTTTAAACAGTCTGTATACGTGCCGTTACTGAGAGGCCAGTATTAGATTGCGACGCACCACTGGGTATTTACAGTAACTCTTGGAGCTTCATATTGACGATGAAACACAGAAATTGCATCGGGCTTGAATATAGTAGGCACAATGGCGACTTACGTCCAGGGCGAGCAATGCTTTAAACGGTCTGTATACGTGCCGTTACTGAGAGGCCAGTATTAGATTGCGACGCACCACTGGGTGTTTACTGTAACCCTTGGAGCTTCATATTGACGATGAAACACAGAAATTGCATCGGGATTGAATATAGTATTCACCATGCCGACTTACGTCCAGGGGGAGCAATGCTTCAAACAGTGTGTATACGTGCCGTTACTGAGAGGCCAGTATTAGATTGCGATGCACCACTGGGTGTTTACTGTTTCCCTTGGCGCTTCATATTGACGATGAAACACAGAAATTGCATCGGGATTGAATATAGTAGGCACAATGCCGACTTACGACCAGGGGGAGCAATGCTTCAAACAGTCTGTATACGTGCCTTTCCTGAGAGGCCAGTATTAGATTGCGACGCACCACTCGGTGTTTACTGTAACCCTTGGAGCTTCATATTGACGATGAAACACAGAAATTGCATCGGGATTGAATATAGTAGTTACAATGCCGTCTAACGTTCAGGGAGAGCAATGCTTCAAACAGTCCGTACGCGTGCCTTCCCTGAGAGGCTAGTATTAGATTGCGACGCACCACTGGGTGTTTACTGTAACCCTTGGAGCTTCATATTGACGATGAAACACAGAAATTGCATCGGGATTGAATATAGTAGGCACAATGCCGACTTACGTCCAGGGGGGAGCAATGCTTCAAACAGTCTGTATACGTGCCGTTACTAAGAGGCCAGTATTAGGTTGCGACGCACCACTGGGTTTTTACTGTAACCCTTGGAGCTTCATATTGACGATGAATCACAGAAATTGCATCGGGATTGATTATAGTAGGCACAATGCCGACTTACGTCCAGGGGGAGCAATGCTTCAAACAGTCTGTATACGTGCCTTTCCTGAGAGGCCAGTATTAGATTGCGACGCACCACTCGGTGTTTACTGTAACCCTTGGAGCTTCATATTGACGATGAAACACAGAAATTGCATCGGGATTGAATATATTAGTTACAATGCCGTCTAACGTTCAGGGGGAGCAATGCTTCAAACAGTCCGTACGCGTGCCTTCCCTGAGAGGCTACTATTAAATTGCGACGCACCACTGGGTGTTTACTGTAACCCTTGGAGCTTCATATTGACGATGAAACACAGAAATTGCATCGGGATTGAATATAGTAGGCACAGTGCCGACTTACGTCCAGGGGGGAGTAATGCTTCAAACAGTCTGTATACGTGCCGTTACTAAGAGGCCAGTATTAGGTTGCGACGCACCACTGGGTTTTTACTGTAACCCTTGGAGCTTCATATTGACGATGAAACACAGAAATTGCATCGGGATTGAATATAGTAGGCACAATGCCGACTTACGTCCAGGGGGGAGCAATGCTTCAAACAGTCTGTATACGTGCCGTTACTAAGAGGCCAGTATTAGGATGCGACGCACCACTGGGTTTTTACTGTAACCCTTGGAGCTTCATATTGACGATGAAACACAGAAATTGCATCGGGATTGATTATAGTAGGCACAATGCCGACTTACGTCCAGGGGGAGCAATGCTTCAAACAGTCTGTATATGTGCCTTTCCTGAGAGGCCAGTATAAGACTGCGACGCACCACTGGGAGTTTACCGTAACCCTTGGAGCTTCATATTGACGATGAAACACAGAAATTGCATCGGGATTGAATATAGTAGGCAGAAGGCCGACTTACGTCCAGGGGGAGGAATGCTTCAAACAGTTTGTGTATGTGCCGTTACTGAGAGGCCAGTATTAGATTGCGACGCACCACTGGGTGTTAACTGTAACCCTTGGAGTTTCATATTGACTATGCAACGCTGAAATTGCATCGGGATAGAATATAGTAGGCAGAAGGTCGACTTACGTCAAGGGGGAGGAATGCTTCAAACAGTCTGTATATGTGCCGTTACTGAGAGGCCAGTATTACATTGCGACGCACCATTGGGTGTTTACTGTAACCCTTGGAGCTTCATATTGACGATGAAACACAGAAATTGCATCGGGATTGAATATAGTAGGTACAATGCCGACTTACGTGCAGGGGGTGCAATGCAACAAACAGTCTGTGTACGTGCCGTTATTGAGAGGCCAGTATTAGATTGCGATGCACCACTGGGTGTTTACTGTAACCCTTGGAGCTTCATATTGACGAAGAAACACAGAAATTGCATCGGGACTGAGAATAGTAGGCACAATGCCGACCTACGTCCACGGCGAGCAATGGTTCAAACAATCTGTATACGTGCCGTTACTAAGAGGCCAGTATTAGATTGCGACGCACCACTGGGTGTTTACTGTAACCCTTGGAACTTCATATTGACCATGAAAAACAGAAATTGCATCTGGATTGAATATAGTTGGCACAATGCAGACTTACGTCCAGGTGGAGCAGTGCATCAAACAGTCTGTATACGTGCCGTTACTAAGAGGCCAATATTAGATTGCGACGCACCACAGGGTGTTTACTGTAACCCTTGGAGCTTCATATTGACGATGTATCACAGAAATATTTAATCGGGATTGAATATAGTAGGCAAAATGCCGACTCACGTCCAGGGGGAGCAATGCTTCAAACAGTCTGTATACGTGCCGTTACTGAGAGGTTAGTATTAGATTGCGACGCACCACTGAGTATTTACTGTCACCCTTGGAGCTTCATATTGACGATAAAACACAGAAATTGCATCGGGATTGAATATAGTAGGCACAATGCCGACTTACGACCAGGGGGAGCAATGCTTCAGACAGTCTGTATACGTGCCTTTCCTGAGAGGCCAGTATTAGATTGCGACGCACCACTCGGTGTTTACTGTAACCCTTGGAGCTTCATATTGACGATGAAACACAGAAATTGCATCGGGATTGAATATAGTAGTTACAATGCCGTCTAACGTTCAGGGAGAGCAATGCTTCAAACAGTCCGTACGCGTGCCTTCCCTGAGAGGCTAGTATTAGATTGCGACGCACCACTGGGTGTTTACTGTAACCCTTGGAGCTTCATATTGACGATGAAACACAGAAATTGCATCGGGATTGAATATAGTAGGCACAATGCCGACTTACGTCCAGGGGGGAGCAATGCTTCAAACAGTCTGTATACGTGCCGTTACTAAGAGGCCAGTATTAGGTTGCGACGCACCACTGGGTTTTTACCTTAACCCTTGGAGCTTCATATTGACGATGAATCACAGAAATTGCATCGGGATTGATTATAGTAGGCACAATGCCGACTTACGTCCAGGGGGAGCAATGCTTCAAACAGTCTGTATACGTGCCTTTCCTGAGAGGCCAGTATTAGATTGCGACGCACCACTCGGTGTTTACTGTAACCCTTGGAGCTTCATATTGACGATGAAACACAGAAATTGCATCGGGATTGAATATATTAGTTACAATGCCGTCTAACGTTCAGGGGGAGCAATGCTTCAAACAGTCCGTACGCGTGCCTTCCCTGAGAGGCTACTATTAGATTGCGACGCACCACTGGGTGTTTACTGTAACCCTTGGAGCTTCATATTGACGATGAAACACAGAAATTGCATCGGGATTGAATATAGTAGGCACAATGCCGACTTACGTCCAGGGGGGAGTAATGCTTCAAACAGTCTGTATACGTGCCGTTACTAAGAGGCCAGTATTAGGTTGCGACGCACCACTGGGTTTTTACTGTAACCCTTGGAGCTTCATATTGACGATGAAACACAGAAATTGCATCGGGATTGAATATAGTAGGCACAATGCCGACTTACGTCCAGGGGGGAGCAATGCTTCAAACAGTCTGTATACGTGCCGTTACTAAGAGGCCAGTATTAGGATGCGACGCACCACTGGGTTTTTACTGTAACCCTTGGAGCTTCATATTGACGATGAAACACAGAAATTGCATCGGGATTGATTATAGTAGGCACAATGCCGACTTACGTCCAGGGGGAGCAATGCTTCAAACAGTCTGTATATGTGCCTTTCCTGAGAGGCCAGTATAAGACTGCGACGCACCACTGGGAGTTTACCGTAACCCTTGGAGCTTCATATTGACGATGAAACACAGAAATTGCATCGGGATTGAATATAGTAGGCAGAAGGCCGACTTACGTCCAGGGGGAGGAATGCTTCAAACAGTTTGTGTATGTGCCGTTACTGAGAGGCCAGTATTAGATTGCGACGCACCACTGGGTGTTAACTGTAACCCTTGGAGTTTCATATTGACTATGCAACGCTGAAATTGCATCGGGATAGAATATAGTAGGCAGAAGGTCGACTTACGTCAAGGGGGAGGAATGCTTCAAACAGTCTGTATATGTGCCGTTACTGAGAGGCCAGTATTACATTGCGACGCACCATTGGGTGTTTACTGTAACCCTTGGAGCTTCATATTGACGATGAAACACAGAAATTGCATCGGGATTGAATATAGTAGGTACAATGCCGACTTACGTGCAGGGGGTGCAATGCAACAAACAGTCTGTGTACGTGCCGTTATTGAGAGGCCAGTATTAGATTGCGATGCACCACTGGGTGTTTACTGTAACCCTTGGAGCTTCATATTGACGAAGAAACACAGAAATTGCATCGGGACTGAGAATAGTAGGCACAATGCCGACCTACGTCCACGGCGAGCAATGGTTCAAACAATCTGTATACGTGCCGTTACTAAGAGGCCAGTATTAGATTGCGACGCACCACTGGGTGTTTACTGTAACCCTTGGAACTTCATATTGACCATGAAAAACAGAAATTGCATCTGGATTGAATATAGTTGGCACAATGCAGACTTACGTCCAGGTGGAGCAGTGCATCAAACAGTCTGTATACGTGCCGTTACTAAGAGGCCAATATTAGATTGCGACGCACCACAGGGTGTTTACTGTAACCCTTGGAGCTTCATATTGACGATGTATCACAGAAATATTTAATCGGGATTGAATATAGTAGGCAAAATGCCGACTCACGTCCAGGGGGAGCAATGCTTCAAACAGTCTGTATACGTGCCGTTACTGAGAGGTTAGTATTAGATTGCGACGCACCACTGAGTATTTACTGTCACCCTTGGAGCTTCATATTGACGATAAAACACAGAAATTGCATCGGGATTGAATATAGTAGGCACAATGGCGACTTACATCCAGGGCGAGCAATGCTTTGAACAGTCTGTATACGTGCCGTTACTGAGAGGCCAGTATTAGATTGCGAAACACCACTGGGAATTTACTGTAACATCTGGAGCTTCATATTGACGATTAAACACAGAAATTGCATCGGGATTGAATATAGTAGGCACAATAACCGACTTACGTCCAGGGGGAGTAAAGCTTCAAGCAGTCTGTATACGTGCCTTTCCTGAGAGGCCAGTATTGGATTGCGACGGACCACTGGCAGTTTACTGTAAGCCTTGGAGCTTCATATTGACGATGAAACACAGAAATTGCATCGGGCTTGAATATAGTAGGCACAATGGCGACTTACGTCCAGGGCGAGCAATGGTTTAAACAGTCTGTATACGTGCCGTTACTGAGAGGCCAGTATTAGATTGCGACGCACCACTGGGTGTTTACTGTAACCCGTGGAGCTTCATATTGACGATGAAACACAGAAATTGCATCGGGATTGAATATAGTATTCACCATGCCGACTTACGTCCAGGGGGAGCAATGCTTCAAACAGTGTGTATACGTGCCGTTACAGAGAGGCCAGTATTAGATTGCGATGCACCACTGGGTGTTTACTGTTTCCCTTGGAGCTTCATATTGACGATGAAACACAGAAATTGCATCGGGAGTGAATATAGTTGGCACAATGCCGACTTACGTCCAGGGGGAGCAATGCTTCAAACAGTCTGTATACGTGCCTTTCCTGAGAGGCCAGTATTAGATTGCGGCGCACCACTCGGTGTTTACTGTAACCCTTGGAGCTTCATATTGACGATGAAACACAGAAATTGCATCGGGATTGAATATAGTAGTTACAATGCCGTCTTACGTTCAGGGGGAGCAATGCTTCAAACAGTCCGTATGCGTGCCTTCCCTGAGAGGCTAGTTTTAGATTTCGACGCACCACTGGGTGTTTACTGTAACACTTGGAACTTAATATTGACGATGAAAAACAGAAATTGCATCTGGATTGAATATAGTTGGCACAATGCCGACTTACGTCCAGGTGGAGCAGTGCATCAAACAGTCTGAATACGTGCCGTTACTAAGAGGCCAGTATTAGATTGCGACGCACCACAGGGTGTTTACTGTAACCCTTGGAGCTTCATTTTGACGATGTAACACAGAAATTTCATCGGGATTGAATATAGTAGGCAAAATGCCGACTCACGTCCAGGGGGAGCAATGCTTCAAACAGTCTGTATACGTGCCGTTACTGAGAGGTTAGTATTAGATTGCGACGCACCACTGGGTATTTACTGTAAACCTTGGAGCTTCATATTGACGATAAAACACAGAAATTGCATCGGGATTGAATATAGTAGGCACAATGGCGACTTACGTCCAGGGCGAGCAATGCTTTAAACAGTCTGTATACGTGCCGTTACTGAGAGGCCAGTATTAGATTGCGACGCACCACTGGGTGTTTACTGTAACCCTTGGAGCTTCATATTGACGATGAAACACAGAAATTGCATCGGGATTGAATATAGTATTCACCATGCCGACTTACGTCCAGGGGGAGCAATGCTTCAAACAGTGTGTATACGTGCCGTTACTGAGAGGCCAGGATTAGATTGCGATGCACCACTGGGTGTTTACTGTTTCCCTTGGAGCTTCATATTGACGATAAACACAGAAATTGCATCGGGATTGAATATAGTAGGCAGAAGGCCGACTTACGTCCAGGGGGAGGAATGCTTCAAACAGTTTGTGTATGTGCCGTTACTGAGAGGCCAGTATTAGATTGCGACGCACCACTGGGTGTTTACTGTAACCCTTGGAGTTTCATATTGACTATGCAACACTGAAATTGCATCGGGATAGAATATAGTTGGCAGAAGGTCGACTTACGTCAAGGGGGAGCAATGCTTCAAACAGTCTGTATATGTGCCGTTACTGAGAGGCCAGTATTACATTGCGACGCAGCACTGGGTGTTTACTGTAACCCTTGGAGCTTCATATTGACGATGAAACACAGAAATTGCATCGGGATTGAATATAGTAGGCACAATGCCGACTTACGTGCAGGGGGAGAAATGCTTCAAACAGTCTGTGTACGTGCCGTTATTGAGAGGCCAGTATTAGATTGCGATGCTCCACTGGGTGTTTACTTTAACCCTTGGAGCTTCATATTGACGATGTAACACAGAAATTTCATCGGGATTGAATATAGTAGGCACAATGCCGACCCACGTCCAGGGGGAGCAATGCTTCAAACAGTCTGTATACGTGCCGTTACTGAAAGGCCAGTATTATATTGCGGCGCACCACTGGGTATTTACTGTAACCCTTGGAGCTTCATATTGACGATAAAACACAGAAATTGCATCGGGATTGAATATAGTAGGCACAATGGCGACTTACGTCCAGGGCGAGCAATGCTTTGAACAGTCTGTATACGTGCCGTTACTGAGAGGCCAGTATTAGATTGCGAAACACCACTGGGAATTTACTGTAACCCTTGGAGCTTCATATTGACGATTAAACACAGAAATTGCATCGGGATTGAATATAGTAGGCACAATGCAGACTTACGTCCAGGGGGAGCAATGCTTCAAACAGTCTGTATACGTGCCTTTCCTGAGAGGCCAGTATTAGATTGCGACGCAGCACTTGGTGTTTACTGTAACCCTTGGAGCTTCATATTGACGATGAAACACAGAAATTGCATTGGGATTGAATGTAGTAGGCACAATGCCGACTTACATCCAGAGGGAGCAATTTTCAAACAGTCTGTATACGCGCCATTACTGAGAGGCCAGTATTAGATTGCGACGCACCACTGGGTGTTGACTGTAACCCTTGGAGCTTCATATTGACGACGAAACACAGAAATTGCATCGGGATTGAATATAGTAGGCACAAGGCCCACTTACGTCCAGGGGGAGCAATGCTTCAAACAGTCTGTATACGTGCCGTTACTGTGAGGCCAGTATTAGATTCCGACGCACCACTGGGTGTTTACTGTAACCCTTGCAGCTTCATATTGACAATGAAACACAGAAATTACATCGGGATTGAATATAGTAGGCACAATGCCGACTTACGTCCAGGGTGAGTAATGCTTCAAACAGTCTGAATATGTGCCTTTCTTGAGAGGCCATCATTAGATTGCGACGCACCACTGGGTGTTTACTGTAACCCTTGGAGCTTCATATTGGCGATGAAAGACAGAAATAGCGTCGGGATTAAATAAAGTAGGCACAATATCCGACTTACGTCCAGGGGGAGTAATGCTTCAAGCAGTCTGTATACGTGCCTTTCCTGAGAGACCAGTATTGGATTGCGACGGACCACTGGGAGTTTACTGTAAGCCTTGGAGCTTCATATTGACGATGAGACACAGAAATTGCATCGGGATTGAATATAGTAGGCACAATGCCGACTTACGTCCAGGGGGAGCAATGCTTCAAACAGTCTGTATTCGTGCCTTTCCTGAGAGGCCAGTATTAGATTGCGACGCACCACTGGGTTTTTACTGTAACCCTTGGAGCTTCATATTGACGATGAAACACAGAAATTGCATCGGGATTGAATATAGTAGCTACAATGCCGTCTTACGTTCAGGGGGAGCAACGCTTCAAACAGTCCGTATACATGCCTTTCCTGAGAGGCTGGTATTAGATTGCGACGCACCACTGGGTGTTTACTGTAACCCTTGGGGCTTCATATTGACGATGAAACACAGATATTGCATCGGGATTGAATATAGTAGTTACAATGCCGTCTTACGTTCAGGGGGAGCAATGCTTCAAACAGTCCGTATACGTGCCTTTCCTGAGAGGCTAGTATTAGATTGCGACGCACCACTGGGTGTTTACTGTAACCCTTGGAGCTTCATATTGACGATGAAACACAGAAATTGCATCGGGATTGAATATAGTAGCTACAATGCCATCTTACGTTCAGGGGGAGCAATGCTTCAAACAGTCCGTATACGTGCCTATCCTGAGAGGCTAGTATTAGATTGCGACGCACCACTGGGTCTTTACTGTAACCCTTGGAGCTTCATATTGACGATGAAACACAGAAATTGCATCGGGATTGAATATAGTAGGCACAATGCCGACTTGCGTCCAGGGGGAGCAATGCTTCAAAATGTCTGTATACGTGCCTTTCCTGACAGGCCAGTATTAGACTGCGACGCACCACTGGGAGTTTACTGTAACCCTTGGAGCTTCAAATTGACGATGAAGCACATTAATTGCATCGGGATTGAATATAGTAGGCAGAAGGTCGACTTACGTCCAGGGGGAGCAATGCTTCAAACAGTCTGTATATGTGCCGTTACTGAGAGGCCAGTACTAGAATGCGACGCACCACTAGGTGTTTACTGTAACCCTTGGAGCTTCATATTGACGATGAAACACAGAAATTGCATCGCGATTGAATGTAGTAGGCACAATGCCGACTTACATCCAGAGGGAGCAATGTTCAAACAGTCTGTATACGCGCCGTTACTGAGAGGCCAGTGTTAGATTGCGACGCACCACTGGGTGTTTACTGTAACCCTTGGAACTTCATATTGACGACGAAACACAGAAATTGCATGGGGATTGAATATTGTAGGCACAAGGCCGACTTACGTCCAGGGGGAGCAATGCTTCAAACAGTCCGTATACGTGCCTTTCCTGAGAGGCTAGTACTAGATTGCGACGCACCACTGGGTGTTTACTGTAACCATTGGAGCTTCATATTGACGATGAAACACAGAAATTGCATCGGGATTGAATATAGTAGGCACAATGCCGACTTACGTCCAGGGGGTGCAATGCTTCAAACAGTCTGTATACGTGCCTTTCCTGAGAGGCCAGTATTAGATTGCGACGCACCACTGGGTTTTTACTGTAACCCTTGGAGCTTCATATTGACGATGAAACACAGAAATTGCATCGGGATTGAATATAGTAGCTACAATGCCGTCCTACGTTCAGGGGGAGCAATGCTTCAAACAGTCCGTATACGTGCCTTTCCTGAGAGGCTAGTATTAGATTGCGACGCACCACTGGGTGTTTACTGTAACTCTTGGAGCTTCATATTGGCGATGAAACACAGAAATTGCATCGGGATTGAATATAGTAGGCACAATGCCGTCTTACGTCCAGGGGGGCAATGCTTCAAACAGTCTGTATACGTGCCGTTACTAAGAGGCCAGTATCAGGTTGCGACACACCACTGGGTGTTTACTGTAACCCTTGGAACTTCATATTGACGATGAAACACAGAAATGGCATCAGGATTGAATATAGTAGGCACAATGCCGACTTACGTCCAGGGGGAGCAATGCTTCAAACAGTCCGTATACGTGCCTTTCCTGAGAGGCTGGTATTAGATTGCGACGCACCACTGGGTGTTTACTGTGACCCTTGGAGCTTCATATTGACGATGAAACACAGATATAGCATCGGGATTGAATATAGTAGACACAATGCCGACTTACGTCAAGGGGGGGCAATGCTTCAAACAGTCTGTATACGTGCCGTTACTAAGAGGCCAGTATTAGGTTGCGACGCACCACTGGGTGTTTACTGTAACCCTTGGAACTTCATATTGACGATGAAACACAGAAATTGCATCAGGATTGAATATAGTAGGCACAATTCCGACTTACGTCCAGGGGGAGCAATGCTTCAAACAGTCTGTATACGTGCCGTTACTGAGACCCAGTATTAGACTGCGACGCACCACTGGGAGTTTACTGTAACCCTTGGAGCTTCATATTGATGATGAAGTACAGAAATTGCATCGGGATTGAATATAGTAGGCAGAAGGCCGACTTACGTCCAGGGGGAGGAATGCTTCAAACAGTCTGTATATGTGCCGTTACTGAGAGGCCAGTCTTAGATTGCGACACACCACTGGGTGTTTACTGTAACCCTTGGAGCTTCATATTGACTATGAAATACAGATATTGCAACGGGATTGAATATAGTAGGCAGAAGGCCGACTTACGTCCAGGGGGAGCAATGCTTCAAACAGTCTGTAAATGTGCCGTTACTGAGAGGCCAGTATTAGATTGCGACGCACCACTAGGTGTTTACAGTAACCCTTGGAGCTTCATATTGACGATGACAGACAGAAATTGCATCGGGATTGAATGTAGTAGGCACAATGCCGACTTACATCCAGAGGGATTAATGTTCAAACAGTCTGTATACGCGCCGTTACTGAGAGGCCAGTATTAGATTGCGACGCACCACTGGGTGTTTACTGTAACCCTTGGAACTTCATATTGACGACGAAACACAGAAATTGCATTGGGATTGAATATAGTAGGCACAATGCCGACTTACGTCCAGGGGGGGCAATGCTTTAAACAGTCTGTATACGTGCCTTTCCTGAGAGGCCAGTATTAGATTGCGACGCACCACTGGGTTTTTACTGTAACCCTTGGAGCATCATATTGACGATGAAACACAGAAATTGCATCGGGATTGAATATAGTAGCTACAATGCCATCTTACGTTCAGGGGGAGCAATGCTTCGAACAGTCCGTATACGTGCCTTTCCTGAGAGGCTAGTATTAGATTGCGACGAACCACTGGGTGTTTACTGTAACCCTTGGAGCTTCATTTTGACGATGAAACACAGAAATTGCATCGGGATTGAATATAGTAGGCACAAGGCAGACTTACGTCCAGGGGGAGCAATGCTTCAAACAGTCTGTATACGTGCCGTTACTAAGAGGCCAGTATTAGGTTGCGACGCACCACTGGGTGTTTACTGTAACCCTTGGTACTTCATATTGACGATGAAACACAGAAATTGCATCAGGATTGAATATAGTAGGCACAATGCCGACTTACGTCCAGGGGGAGCAATGCTTCAAACAGTCTGTATACGTGCCGTTACTGAGAGGCCAGTATTAGATTGAGACGCACAACTGGGTGTTTACTGTAACCCTCAGAGCTTCATATTGACGATGAAACACAGAAATTGCATCGGGATTGAATATAGTAGGCACAATGCCGATTTGCGTCCAGGGGGAGCAATGCTTCAAAAAGTCTGTATACGTGCCTTTCCTGAGAGGCCAGTATTAGACTGCGACGCACCACTGGGAGTTTACTGTAACCCTTGAAGCTTCATATTGACGATGAAGCACAGAAATTGCATCGGGATTGAATATAGTAGGCAGAAGGCCGACTTACGTCCAGGGGGAGCAATGCTTCAAACAGTCTGTATATGTGCCGTTACTGAGAGGCCAGTACTAGATTGCGACGCACCACTAGGTGTTTACTGTAACCCTTGGAGCTTCATATTGACGATGAAACACAGAAATTGCATCGCGATTGAATGTAGTAGGCACAATGCCGACTTACATCCACAGGGAGCAATGTTCAAACAGTCTGTATACGCGCCGTTACTGAGAGGCCAGTATTAGATTGCGACGCACCACTGGGTGTTTACTGTAACCCTTGGAACTTCATATTGACGACGAAACACAGAAATTGCATCAGGATTGAATATAGTAGGCACAAGGCCGACTTACGTCCAGGGGGAGCAATGCTTCAAACAGGCTGTATACGTGCCCTTCCTGAGAGGCCAGTATTAGATTGCGACGCACCACTGGCTGTTTACTGTAACCCTTGGAGCTTCTTATTGACGATGAAACACAGAAATTGCATCGGGACTGAATATAGTAGTTACAATGCCGTCTTACGTTCAGGGGGAGCAATGCTTCAAACAGTCCGTATACGTGCCTTTCCTGAGAGGCTAGTACTAGATTGCGACGCACCACTGGGTGTTTACTGTAACCCTTGGAGCTTCATATTGACGATGAAACACAGAAATTGCATCGGGATTGAATACAGTAGGCACAATGCCGACTTACATCCAGGGGGTGCAATGCTTCAAACAGTCTGTATACGTGCCTTTCCTGAGAGGCCAGTATTAGATTGCGACGCACCACTGGGTGTTTACTGTAACTCTTGGAGCTTCATATTGACGATGAAACACAGAAATTGCATCGGGATTGAATATAGTAGGCACAATGCCGACTTACGTCCAGGGGGGGGGGGGCAATGCTTCAAACAGTCTGTATACGTGCCGTTACTAAGAGGCCAGTATTAGGTTGCGACGCACCACTGGGTGTTTACTGTAACCCTTGGAACTTCATATTGACGATGAAACACAGGAATTGCATCAGGATTGAATATAGTAGGCACAATGCCGACTTACGTCCAGGGGGAGCAATGCTTGAAACAGTCTGTATACGTGCCGTTACTGAGAGGCCAGTATTAGATTGAGACGCACAACTGGGTGTTTACTGTGACCCCTGGAGCTTCATATTGACGATGAAACACAGAAATTGCATCGGGATTGAATATAGTAGGCACAATGCCGACTTGCGTCCAGGGGGAGCAATGCTTCAAACAGTCTGTATACGTGCCTTTCCTGAGAGGCCAGTATTAGACTGCGACGCACCACTGGGAGTTTACTGTAACCCTTGGAGCTTCATATTGACGATGAAGCACAGAAATTGCATCGGGATTGAATATAGTAATCAGAAGGCCGACTTACGTCCAGGAGGAGGAATGCTTCAAACAGTCTGTATATGTGCCGTTACTGAGAAGCCAGTATTACATTGCGACACACCACTGGGTGTTTACTGTAACCCTTGGAGTTTCATATTGACTATGAAATACAGAAATTGCATCGGGATTGAATATAGTAGGCAGAAGGCCGACTTACGTCCAGGGGGAGCAATGCTTCAAACAGTCTGTATATGTGCCGTTACTGAGAGGCCAGTATTAGATTGCGACGCACCACTAGGTGTTTACTGTAACCCTTGGACCTTCATATTGACGATGAAACACAGAAATTGCATCGGGATTGAATGTAGTAGGCACAATGCCAACTTACATACAGGGGGAGCAATGTTCAAACAGTCTGTATACGCGCCGTTACTGAGAGACCAGTATTAGATTGCGACGCACCACTGGGTGTTTACTGTAACCCTTGGAGCTTCATATTGACGACGAAACACAGAAATTGCATCGGGATTGAATATAGTAGGCACAAGGCCGACTTACGTCCAGGGGGAGCAATGCTTCTAACAGTCTGTATACGTGCCGTTACTGTGAGGCCAGTATTAGATTGCGACGCACCACTGGGTGTTTACTGTAACCCTTGGAGCTTTATATTGACAATGAAACACAGAAATTACATCGGGATTGAATATAGTAGGAACAATGCCGACTTACGTCCAGGGGGAGTAATGCTTCAAACAGTCTGAATATGTGCCTTTCTTGAGAGGCCAGTATTGAATTGCGACGCTCCACTGGGAGTTTACTGTAACCCTTGGAGCTTCACATTGACAATGAAACACAGAAAATACATCGGGATTGAATATAGTAGGCACAATGCCGACTTACGTCCAGGGGGAGTAATGCTTCAAACAGTCTGCATACGTGCCTTTCCTGAGAGGCCAGTATTGGATTGCGACGCACCACTGGGAGTTTAATGTAACTCTTGGAGCTTCATATTGACGATGAAACACAGAATTTGCATCGGGATTGAGTATAGTAGGCACAATGCCGACTTACGGTCAGGGGGAGCAATGCTTCAAACAGTGCGTATACGTGCCTTTCCTGAGTGGCTAGTATTAGATTGCGACGCACCACTGGGTGTTTACTGTAACCCTTGGAGCTTCATATTGACGATGAAACACAGAAATTGCATCGGAATTGAATATAGTAGGCACAATGCCGACTTACGCCCAGGGGGTGCAATGCTTCAAACAGTCTGTATATGTGCCGTTACTAAGAGGCCAGTATTAGGTTGCGACGCACCACTGGGTGTATACCGTAACCCTTGGAACATCATATTGACGATGAAACACAGAAATTGCATCGGGATTGAATATAGTAGGCAGAAAGCCGACTTACGTCCAGGGGGAGCAATGCTTCAAACAGTCTGTATACGTGCGTTTCCTGAGAGGGCAGTATTAGATTGCGACGCACCACTGGGTGTTTACTGTAACCCTTGGAGTTTCATATTGACTATGAAACACAGAAATTGCATCGGGATTGAATATAGTAAGCAGAAGGCCGACTTACGTCCACGGGGACGAATGCTTCGAACAGTCTGCATATGGCCGTAACTGAGAGGCCAGTATTAGATTGCGACGCACCACTGGGTGTTTACTGTAACCCTTGGAGCTTCATATTGACTATGAAACACAGAAATTGCAACGGGATTGAATATAGTAGGCAGAAGGCCGACTTACGTCCAGGGGGAGCAATACTTCAAACAGTCTGTATATGGCCGTTACTGACAGGCCAGTATTAGATTGCGACGCACCACTGGGTGTTTACTGTAGCCCTTGGAGCTTCATATTGACGATGAAACACAGAAATTGCATCGGGATTGAATATAGTAGGCACAATTTCGACTTACGTCCAGGGGGAGCAATGCTTCAAATAGTCTGTATACGTGCCTTTCCTGAAACGCCAGTATTAGATTGCGATGCACCACTGGGTGTTTACTGTAACCCTTGGAGCTTCATATTGACTATGAAACACAGAAATTGCATCGGGATTGAATATAGAAGCTAGAAGGCCGAGTTACGTCCAGGGGGAGAATTGCTTCAAACAGTCTGTATATGTGCCGTTACTGAGAGGCCAGTATTAGATTGCGACGCACTACTGGGAGTTTACTGTACCCCTTGGAGCTTCATATTGACGATTAAACACAGAAATTGCATCGGGATTGAATATAGTAGCCACAATGCAGACTTACGTCCAGGGGGAGCAATGCTTCATACAGTTGTATACGTGCCTTTCCTGAGATTCCAGTATTAGATTGCGACACACCACTGGCTGTTTACTGTAACCCTTGGAGCTTCATATTGACGATGAAACACAGAAATTGCATCGGGATTGAATATAGTAGGCAGAAGGCCGACTTACGTCCAGGGCGAGGAATGCTTCAAACAGTCTGTATATGCGCCGTTACTGAGAGGCCAGTATTAGATTGCACGCCCCACTAGGTGTTTACTGTAACCCTTGGAGCTTCATATTGACTGTGCAACACAGAAATTGCATCGGGATGGAATATAGTAGGCACAATGCCGTCTTACGTCCAGGGGGAGCAATGCTTCAAACAGCCTGAATACGTGCCTTTCCTGTGATGCAAGTATTAGAATGCGAAGCACCACTGGGTGTTTAATGTAACCCTTGGAGCTTCATATTGACGATGAAACACAGAAATTGCCTCGGGATTGAATATAGTAGGCACAATGCCGACTTACGTCCAGGGGGAGCAATGCTTCAAAGAGTCTGTATACGTGCCGTTACTGAGAGGCCAGTATTAGATTGCGACGCACCACTGGGAGTTTACTGTACCCCTTGGAGCTTCATATTGAGGATTAAACACAGAAATTGCATCGGGATTGAATATAGCAGGCACAATGCAGACTTACGTCCAGAGGGAGCAATGCTTCATACAGTTGTATACGTGCCTTTCCTGAGATTCCAGTATTAGATTGTGACACACCACTGGCTTTTTACTGTAACCCTTGGAGCTTCATATTGACGATGAAACACAGAAATTGCTTCGGGATTGAATATAGTAGCCAGAAGGCCGACTTTCGTCCACGGGGAGGAATGCTTCAAACAGTCTGTATATGCGCCGTTACTGAGAGGCCAGAATTAGATTGCGACGAACCACTGGGAGTTTACTGTAACCCTTGGAGCTTCATATTGACTATGCAACACAGAATTTGCACCGGGATTGAATATAGTAGGCAGAAGCCCGACTTACGTCCAGGGGGAGGAATGCTTCAAACAGTCTGTATATGTGCCGTTCCTGAGAAGCCAGTATTAGATTGCGACGAACCACTGGGAGTTTACTGTAACCCTTGGAGCTTCATATTAACGATGAAACACAGAAATTGCATCGGGATTGAATATAGTAGGCACAATGCCGTCTTACGTCCTGGGGGAGCAATGCTTCAAACAGTCTGTATAAGTGCCGTTACTAAGAGGCCAGTATTAGATTGCGACGCACCACTGGGTGTTTACTGTAACCCTTGGAGCTTCATATTGACGATGAAACACAGAAATTGCGTCGGAATTGAATATAGTAGGCAGAAGGCCTACTTACGTCCAGGGGGAGGAAAGCTTCAATAAGTCTGTATATGTGCCGTTACTGGGAGGCAAGTATTAGATTGCGACGCACCACTGGGTCTTTACTGTAACCCTTGGAGCTTCATATTGACGATGAAACACAGAAAATGCATCGGGATTGAATATAGTAGGCACAATGCCGACTTACGTCCAGGGGGAGCAATGCTTCAAACAGTCTGTATACGTGCCTTTCCTGAGAGGCCAGTATTAGACTGCGACGCACCACTGGGAGTTTACTGTAGCCCTTGGAGTTTCATATTGACGATGAAACACAGAAATTGCATCGGGATTGAATATAGTAGGCACAATGCCGACTTACGTCCAGGGGGAGCAATGCTTCAAACAGTCTGTATACGTGCCTTTTCTGAGAGGCCAGTATTAGACTGCGACGCACCACTGGGAGTTTACTGTAACCCTTGGAGCTTCATATTGACGATGAATCACAGAAATTGCATCGGGATTGAATATAGTACTCACAATGCCGACTTACGTCCAGGGGGAGCAATGCTTCAAACTGTCTGTATACGTGCCTTTCCTGAGAGGACAGTATTAGAATGCGACGCACCACTGGGAGTTTACTGTAAACCTTGTAGCTTCTTATTGACGATGAAACACAGAAATTGCATCGGGATTGAATATAGTAGGCACAATGAAGACTTACGTCCAGGGGGAGCAATGCTTCATACAGTTGTATACGTGCCTTTCCTGAGATTCCAGTATTAGATTGCGACGCACCACTGGCTGTTTACTGTAACCCTTTGAGCTTCATATTGACGATGAAACACAGAAATTGCATCGGGATTGAATATAGTAGGCAGAAGGCCGACTTACGTCCAGGGGGAGGAATGCTTCAAACAGTCTGTATATGTGCCGTTACTGAGAGGCCAGTATTAGATTGCGACGCACCACTGGGTGTTTACTGTAACCCTTGGAGCTTCATATTGACTATGCAACACTGAAATTGCATCGGGATTGAATATAGTAGGCAGAAGGCCGACTTATGTCCAGGGGGAGGAATGCTTCAAACAGTCTGTATATGTGCCGTTACTGAGAGGGCAGTATTAGATTGCGACGCACCACTGGGTGTTTACTGTAACCCTGGGAGCTTCATATTGACGATGAAACACAGAAATTGCATCGGGATTGAATATAGTACGCACAATGCCGACTTACGTCCAGGGGGAGCAATGCTTCAATCAGTCTGTATACGAGTCTTTCCTGAGAGGCCAGTATTGGACTGCGACGCACCACTGGGAGTTTACTGTAACCCTTGGAGCTTCATATTGACGATGAAACACAGAAATTGCATCGGGATTGAATATAGTAGGCACAATGCCGACTTACGTCCAGGGGGAGCAAGGCTTCAAACAGTCTGTATACGTCCCGTTACTAAGAGGCCAGTATTAGATTGCGACGCACCACTGGGTGTTTACTGTAACCCTTGGAGCTTCATATTGACGATGAAACACAGAAATTGCATCGGGATTGAATATAGTAGGCACAATGCCGACTTACGTCCTGGGGGAGCGATGCTTCAATAAGTCTGTATACGTGCCTTTCCTGAGAGGCCAGTATTAGACTGCGACACATCACTGGGAATTTACTGTAACCCTTGGTGCTTCATATTGACGATTAAACACAGAAATTGCATCGGGATTGAATATAGTAGACAGAAGGCCGACTTACGTCCAGGGGGAGGAATGCTTCAAACAGTCTGTATATGTGCCGTTACTGAGAGGCCAGTATTAGATTGCGACGCACCACTAGGTGTTTACTGTAACCCTTGGAGCTTCATATTGACTATGCAACACTGAAATTGCATCGGGATTGAATATAGTAGGCAGAAGGCCGTCTTATGTCCAGGGGGAGGAATGCTTCAAACAGTCTGTATATGTGCCGTTACTGAGAGGGCAGTATTAGATTGCGACGCACCACTGGGTGTTTACTGTAACCCTGGGAGCTTCATATTGACGATGAAACACAGAAATTGCATCGGGATTGAATATAGTAGGCAGAAGGCCGTCTTATGTCCAGGGGGAGGAATGCTTCAAACAGTCTGTATACGTGCCTTTCCTGAGAGGCCAGTATTAGATTGCGACGCACCACTCGGTGTTTACTGCCACCCTTAGAGCTTCATATTGACGATGAAACACAGAAATTGCATCGGGATTGAATATAGTAGGCACAATGCCGACTTACGTCCAGGGGGAGCAATGCTTCAAACAGTCTGTATACGTGCCGTTACTAAGAGGCCAGTATTTGATTGCGACGCACCACTGGGTGTCTACTGCAACACTTGGAGCTTCATATTGACGATGAAACACAGAAATTGCATCGGGATTGAATAGACTAGGCACAATGCCGACTTGCGTCCAGGGGGAGTAATGCTTCAAACAGTCTGTATACGTGCCTTTCCTGAGAGGCCAGTATTAGATTGCGACGCACCACTCGGTGTTTACTGCCACCCTTAGAGCTTCATATTGACGATGAAACACAGAAATTGCATCGGGATTGAATATAGTAGGCACAATGCCGACTTACGTCCAGGGGGAGCAATGCTTCAAACAGTCTGTATACGTGCCTTTTCTGAGAGGCCAGTATTAGACTGCGACGCACCACTGGGAGTTTACTGTAACCCTTGGAGCTTCATATTGACGATGAATCACAGAAATTGCATCGGGATTGAATATAGTACTCACAATGCCGTCTTACGTCCAGGGGGAGCAATGCTTCAAACTGTTTGAATACGTGCCTTTCCTGAGAGGATAGTATTAGAATGCGACGCTCCACTGGGTGTTTACTGTAAACCTTGTAGCTTCATATTGACGATGAAACACAGAAATTGCATCGGGATTGAATATAGTAGGCACAATGAAGACTTACGTCCAGGGGGAGCAATGCTTCATACAGTTGTATACGTGCCTTTCCTGAGATTCCAGTATTAGATTGCGACGCACCACTGGCTGTTTACTGTAACCCTTTGAGCCTCATATTGACGATGAAACACAGAAATTGCATCGGGATTGAATATAGTAGGCAGAAGGCCGACTTACGTCCAGGGGGAGGAATGCTTCAAACAGTCTGTATATGTGCCGTTACTGAGAGGCCAGTATTAGATTGCGACGCACCACTGGGTGTTTACTGTAACCCTTGGAGCTTCATATTGACTATGCAACACTGAAATTGCATCGGGATTGAATATAGTAGGCAGAAGGCCGACTTATGTCCAGGGGGAGGAATGCTTCAAACAGTCTGTATACGTGCCTCTCCTGAGAGGCCAGTATTAGATTGCGACGCACCACTCGGTGTTTACTGCCACCCTTAGAGCTTCATATTGACGATGAAACACAGAAATTGCATCGGGATTGAATATAGTAGGCATAATGCCGACTTACGTCCTAGGGGAGCGATGCTTCAATAAGTCTGTATACGTGCCTTTCCTGAGAGGCCAGTAGTAGACTGCGACACATCACTGGGAATTTACTGTAACCCTTGGTGCTTCATATTGACGATGAAACACAGAAATTGCATCGGGATTGAATATAGTAGGCAGAAGGCCGACTTACGTCCAGGGGGAGGAATGCTTCAAACAGTCTGTATATGTGCCGTTACTGAGAGGCCAGTATTAGATTGCGACGCACCACTGGGTGTTTACTGTAACCCTTGGAGCTTCATATTGACTATGCAACACTGAAGTTGCATCGGGATTGAATATAGTAGGCAGAAGGCCGTGTTATGTCCAGGGGGAGGAATGCTTCAAACAGTCTGTATATGTGCCGTTACTGAGAGGGCAGTATTAGATTGCGACGCACCACTGGGTGTTTACTGTAACCCTGGGAGCTTCATATTGACGATGAAACACAGAAATTGCATCGGGATTGAATATAGTACGCACAATGCCGGCTTACGTCCAAGGGATCAATGCTTCAATCAGTCTGTATACGAGCCTTTCCTGAGAGGCCAGTATTAGACTGCGACGCACCACTGGGAGTTAACTGTAACCCTTGGAGCTTCATATTGACGATGAAACACAGAAATTGCATCGGGATTGAATATAGTAGGCAGAAGGCCGACTTACGTCCAGGGGGAGGAATGCTTCAAACGGTCTGTATATGTTCCGTTACTGAGAGGCCAGTATTAGATTGCGACGCAGCACTGGGCGTTTACTGTAACCCTTGGAGCTTCATATTGACGATGAAACACAGAAATTGCATCGGGATTGAATATAGTAGGCACAATGCCGACTTACGTCCAGGGGGAGTAATGCTTCAAACAGTCTGTATAGGTGCCTTTCCTGAGAGGCCAGTATTAGATTGCGACGCACCACTCGGTGTTTACTGCCACCCTTAGAGCTTCATATTGACGATGAAACACAGAAATTGCATCGGGATTGAATATAGTAGGCATAATGCCGACTTACGTCCTGGGGGAGCGATGCTTCAATAAGTCTGTATACGTGCCTTTCCTGAGAGGCCAGTATTAGACTGCGACACATCACTGGGAATTTACTGTCACCCTTGGAGCTTCATATTGACCATTAAACACAGAAATTGCATCGGGATTGAATATAGTGGGCACAATGCCGACTTACGTCCAGGGAGAGTAATGCTTCAAACAGTCTGTATATGTGCCGTTACTGAGAGGTCAGTATTAGATTGCGACGCACCACTGGGTGTTTACTGTAACCCTTGGAGCTTCATACTGACGATGAAACACAGAAATTGCATCGGGATTGAGTATAGTGGGCACAATGCCGACTTACGTCCAGGGGGAGCAATGCTTCAAACAGCCTGTATACGCGCCTTTCCAGAGAGGCCAGTATTAGATTGCGACGCACCACTGGGAGTTTACAGTAACCCTTGGAGCTTCATATTGACTATGAAACACAGAAATTGCATCGGGATTGAATATAGTAGGCAGAAGGCCGACTTCCGTCCAGGGGGAGGAATGCTTCAAACAGTCTGTATACGTGCCTTTCCTGAGAGGCCAGTATTAGACTGCGACGCAACACTGGGAATTCACTGTAACCCTTGGAGTTTCATATTGACGATGAAACACAGATATTACATCGGGATTGAATATAGGAAGTACAATGCCGACGTTCGTTCAGGGGGAGCTATGCTTCAAACAGTCTGTATACGTGCCTTTCCTGAGAGGCCAGTAATAGATTGAGACGCACCACTGGGTGTTTACTGTAACCCTTGGAGCTTCATATTGACTATGAAACACCGAAAATGCATCGGAATTGAATATAGTAGGCACAATGCCGACTTACGTCCAGGGGGAGCAATGCTTCAAACAGTCTGTATACGTGCCGTTACTAAGAGGCCAGTATTAGATTGCGACGCACCACTGGGTGTCTACTGCAACACTTGGAGCTTCATATTGACGATGAAACACAGAAATTGCATCGGGATTGAATATACTAGGCACAATGCCGACTTACGTCCAGGGGGAGTAATGCTTCAAACAGTCTGTATACGTGCCTTTCCTGAGCGGCCAGTATTAGATTGCGACGCACCACTCGGTGTTTACATCCACCCTTAGAGCTTCATATTGACGATGAAACACAGAAATTGTATCGGGATTGAATATAGTAGGTACAATGCCGACTTACGTGCAGGGGGTGCAATGCAACAAACAGTCTGTGTACGTGCCGTTATTGAGAGGCCAGTATTAGGTTGCGACGCACCACTGGGTTTTTACTGTAACCCTTGGAGCTTCATATTGACGATGAAACACAGAAATTGCATCGGGATTGAATATAGTAGGCACAATGCCGACTTACGTCCAGGGGGGAGCAATGCTTCAAACAGTCTGTATACGTGCCGTTACTAAGAGGCCAGTATTAGGATGCGACGCACCACTGGGTTTTTACTGTAACCCTTGGAGCTTCATATTGACGATGAAACAACGAAATTGCATCGGGATTGAATATAGTAAGCACAATGCCGACTTACGTCCAGGGGGAGTAATGCTTCAAACAGTCTGTATATGTGTCGTTACTGAGAGGCCAGTATTAGATTGCGACGCACCACTGGGAGTTTACTGTAACCCTTGGAGCTTCATATTGACTATGAAACACAGAAATTGCATCGGGATTGAATATAGTAGGCAGAAGACCGACTTACGTACAGGGGGAGGAATGCTTCAAACAGTCTGTATACTTGCCTTTCCTGAGAGGCCAGTATTAGACTGCGACGCAACACTGTGAATTTACTGTAACCCTTGGAGTTTCATATTGACGATGAAACACAGAAATTGCATCGGGATTGAATATAGGAAGTACAATGCCCACTTTCGTTCAGGGGGAGCTATGCTTCAAACACTCTGTATACGTGCCTTTCCTGAGAGGCCAGTAATAGATTGCGACGCATTACTGGGTGTTTACTGTAACCCTTGGAGCTTCATATTGACGATTAAACACAGAAATTGCATCGGGATTGAATATAGTAGGCACAATGCCGACTTACGTCCAGGGGGAGCAATGCTTCAAACAGTCTGTATACGTGCCGTTACTAAGAGGTCAGTATTAGATTGCGACGCACCACCGGGTGTCTACTGCAACACTTGGAGCTTCATATTGACGATGAAACACAGAAATTGCATCGGGATTGAATATAGTAGGCACAATGCCGACTTACGTCCAGAGGGAGCAATCTTTCATACAGTTGTATACGTGCCTTTCCTGAGATTCCAGTATTAGATTGCGACGCACCACTGGGTGTTTACTGTAACCCTTGGAGCTTCATATTGTCTATGAAACACAGAAATTGCGTCGGGATTGAATATAGTAGGCAGAAGGCCGACTTACGTCCAGGGGGAGGAATGCTTCGAACAGTCTGTATATGTGCCGTTACTGAGAGGCCAGTATTAGATTGCGACGCACCACTGGGTCTTTACTGTAACTCTTGGAGCTTCATATTGACGATGAAACACAGAAATTGCATCGGGATTGAATATAGTAGGCACAATGCCGACTTACGTCCAGGGGGAGCAATGCTTCAAACAGTCTGTATACGTGCCTTTCCTGAGAGTCCAGTATTAGACTGCGACGCACCACTGGGAGTTTACTGTAACCCTTGGAGCTTCATATTGAAGATGAACCACAGAAATTGCATCGGGATTGAATATAGTAGGCACAATGCCGACTTACGTCCAGGGGGAGCAATGCTTCAAACAGTCTGTATACGTGCCTTTTCTGTGAGGCCAGTATTAGACAGCGACGCACCACTGGGAGTTTACTGTAACCCTTGGAGCTTCATATTGACGATGAAACACAGAAATTGCATCGGGACTGAATATGGTACTCACAATGCCGACTTACGTCCAGGGGGAGCAATGCTTCAACAGTCTGTATACGTGCCTTTCCTGTGAGGCCAGTATTAGACAGCGACGCACCACTGGGAGTTTACTGTAACCCTTGTAGCTTCATATTCACGATGAAACACAGAAATTGCATCGGGATTGAATATAGTAGGCAGAAGGCCGACTTCCGTCCAGGGGGAGCAATGCTCCAACAGTCTGTATATGTGCCGTTACTGAGAGGCCAGTATTACATTGCGACGCACCACTGGGTGTTTTTATTGTAACCCATGGAGCTTCATATTGACGATGAAACACAGAAATTATATCGGGATTGAATATAGGAGGCACAATGCCGACTTACGTCCAGGGGGAGCAATGCTTCAAACAGTCTGTATACATGCCTTTCCTGAGAGGACAGTATTAGATTGCGACGCATCACTGGGTGTTTACTGCCACCCTTGGAGATTCATATTGCGGATGAAACACATAAATTGCATCGGGATTGAATACAGTAGGCACAATGCCGACTTACGTCCAGGGGGAGTAATGATCCAAACAGTCTGTATACGTGGCGTTCCTGAGAGGCCAGTATTAGATTGCGACGCACCACTGGGTGTTTACTGTAACCCTTGGAGACTCATATTGACGATGAAACACAGAAATTGCATCGGGATTGAATATAGTAGGCACAATGCCGACTTACGTCCAGGGGGAGCAATGCTTCATACAGTCTGTATACGTGCCGTTCCTGAGAGGCCAGTAGTAGACTGCGACGCACCACTGGGAGTTTACTGTAACCGATGGAGGTTCATATTGACGATGAAACACAGATATTACATCAGGATTGAATATAGTAGGCAGAAGGCCGACTTACGTCCAGGGGGAGGAATGCTTTAAACAGTCTGTATATGTGCCGTTACTGAGAAGCCAGTATTTCATTGCGACGCACCATTGGGTGTTTACTGTAACCCTTGGAGCTTCATATTGACTATGAAACACAGAAATTGGATCGGGATTGAATATAGTAGGCAGAAGGCCGACTTCCGTCCAGGGGGAGCAATGCTTCAACAGTCTGTACATGTGCCGTTACTGACAGGCCAGTATTACATTGCGACGCACCACTGGGTGTTTTTATTGTAACCCATGGAGCTTCATATTGACGATGAAACACAGAAATTTCATCGGGATTGATTATAGGATTCACAATGCCGTCTTACGTCCAGGGGGAGCAATGCTTCAAACAGTCTGTATACGTGCCTTTCCTGAGAGGCCAGTATTAGATTGCGACACACCACTGGGTGTTTACTGTAACCCTTGGAGCTTCATATTGACGATTAAACACAGAAATTGCGTCGGGATTGAATATAGTAGGCACAATGCCGACTTACGTCCAGGGGGAGCAATGCTTCAAACAGTCTATATACGTGCCTTTCCTGAGAGGCTAGTATTAGACTGTGACGCACCACTGGGAGTTTACTGTAACCCTTGGAGTTTCATATTGACGATGAAACACAGAAATTGCATCCGGATTGAATATAGTAGGCATAATGCCGACTTATGTCCAGGGGGAGTAATGATTCAAACAGTCTGTATACGTGCCGTTCCTGAGAGGCCAGTATTAGATTGCGACGCATCACTGGGTGTTTACTGCCACCCTTGGAGCTTCATATTGACGATTAAACACAGAAATTGCCTCGGGATTGAATATAATAGGCACAATGCAGACTTACGTCCAGGGGGAGAAATGCTTCATACAGTTGTATACGTGCCCTTCCTGAGATTCCAGTATTAGATTGCGACGCACCACTGGGTGTTTACTGTAACCCTTGGAGCTTCATATTGACGATGAAACACAGAAATTGCATCGGGATTGAATATAGTAGGCAGAAGACAGACTTACGTCCAGGGGGAGGAATGCTTCAAACAGTCTGTATATGCGCCGTTACTGAGAGGCCAGTATTACATTGCGACGCACCACTGGGTGTTTACTGTAACCCTTGGAGTTTCATATTGACGATGAAACACAGAAATTGCATCCGGATTGAATATAGTAGGCATAATGCCGACTTATGTCCAGGGGGAGTAATGATTCAAACAGTCTGTATACGTGCCGTTCCTGAGAGGCCAGTATTAGATTGCGACGCATCACTGGGTGTTTACTGCCACCCTTGGAGCTTCATATTGACGATGAAACACAGAAATTGCATCGGGATTGAATATAGTAGGCTCAATGCCGACTTACGTCCAGGGGTAGTAATGCTTCAAACAGTTGTATACGTGCCTTTCCTGAGAGGCCAGAAATTAGACTGCGACGCACCACTGGGAGTTTACTGTAACCCTTGGAGCTTCATATTGACGATGAAACACAGAAATTGCATCGGGATTGAATATAGTAGGCACAATGCCGACTTACGTCCAGGGGGAGCAATGCTTCAAACTGTCTGTATACGTGCCATTCCTGAGAGGCCAGTATTAGATTGCGACGCACCACTGGGAGTTTACTGTAACCCTTGGAGCTTCATATTGACTATGAAACACAGAAATTGCATCGGGATTGAATATAGTAGGCAGAAGGCCGACTTACGTCCAGGGGGAGGAATGCTTCAAACAGTCTGTATATGTGCCGTTACAGAGAGGCCAGTATTAGATTGCGACGCACCACTGGGTGTTTACTGTAACCCTTGGAGCTTCATATTGACGATGACACACACAAATTGCATCCGGATTGTATATCGTAGGCACAATGCCGACTTACGTCCAGGGTGAGCGATGCTTCAATGAGTCTGTATACGTGCCTTTCCTGAGAGGCCAGTATTAGACTGCGACACACCACTGGGCATTTACTGTAACCCTTGGAGCTTCATATTGACGATTAAACACAGAAATTGCATCGGGATTGAATATAGTAGGCACAATGCCGACTTACGTCCAGGGGGAGTAATGCTTCAAACAGTCTGTATATGTGCCGTTACTGAGAGGTCAGTATTAGATTGCGACGCACCACTGGGTGTTTACTGTAACCCTTGGAGCTTCATACTGTCTATGAAACACAGAAATTACATCGGGATAGAATATTGTAGCCACAATGCCGACTTACGTCCAGGGGGAGCAATGCTTCAGACAGTCTGTATACGTGCCTTTCCTGAGAGGCCAGTATTAGACTGCGACGCACCACTGGGAGATTACTGTAACCCTTGGAGCTTCATATTGACGATGAAACAACGAAATTGCATCGGGATTGAATATAGTAAGACCAATGCCGACTTACGTCCAGGGGGAGTAATGCTTCAAACAGTCTGTATATGTGTCGTTACTGAGAGGCCAGTATTAGATTGCGACGCACCACTGGGAGTTTACTGTAACCCTTGGAGCTTCATATTGACTATGAAACACAGAAATTGCATCGGGATTGAATATAGTAGGCAGAAGACCGACTTACGTACAGGGGGAGGAATGCTTCAAACAGTCTGTATACTTGCCTTTCCTGAGAGGCCAGTATTAGACTGCGACGCAACACTGTGAATTTACTGTAACCCTTGGAGTTTCATATTGACGATGAAACACAGAAATTGCATCGGGATTGAATATAGGAAGTACAATGCCGACTTTCGTTCAGGGGGAGCTATGCTTCAAACACTCTGTATACGTGCCTTTCCTGAGAGGCCAGTAATAGATTGCGACGCACCACTGGGTGTTTACTGTAACCCTTGGAGCTTCATATTGACGATTAAACACAGAAATTGCATCGGGATTGAATATAGTAGGCACAATGCCGACTTACGTCCAGAGGGAGCAATCTTTCATACAGTTGTATACGTGCCTTTCCTGAGATTCCAGTATTAGATTGCGACGCACCACTGGGTGTTTACTGTAACCCTTGGAGCTTCATATTGTCTATGAAACACAGAAATTGCGTCGGGATTGAATATAGTAGGCAGAAGGCCGACTTACGTCCAGGGGGAGGAATGCTTCGAACAGTCTCTATACGTGCCTTTCCTGAGAGGCCAGTATTAGACTGCGACGCACCACTGGGAGATTACTGTAACCCTTGGAGCTTCATATTGACGATGAAACAACGAAATTGCATCGGGATTGAATATAGTAAGACCAATGCCGACTTACGTCCAGGGGGAGTAATGCTTCAAACAGTCTGTATATGTGTCGTTACTGAGAGGCCAGTATTAGATTGCGACGCACCACTGGGAGTTTACTGTAACCCTTGGAGCTTCATATTGACGATGAAACACAGAAATTGCATCGGGATTGAATATGGTAGGCACAATGCCGACTTACGTCCAGGGGGAGCAATGCTTCAAACAGTCTGTATACGTGCCTTTTCTGTGAGGCCAGTATTAGACAGCGACGCACCACTGGGAGTTTACTGTAACCCTTGGAGCTTCATATTGACGATGAAACACAGAAATTGCATCGGGACTGAATATGGTACTCACAATGCCGACTTACGTCCAGGGGGAGCAATGCTTCAACAGTCTGTATACGTGCCTTTCCTGAGAGGCCAGTATTAGACTGCGACGCACCACTGGGAGTTTACTGTAACCCTTGTAGCTTCATATTCACGATGAAACACAGAAATTGCATCGGGATTGAATATAGTAGGCAGAAGGCCGACTTCCGTCCAGGGGGAGCAATGCTTCAACAGTCTGTATATGTGCCGTTACTGAGAGGCCAGTATTACATTGCGACGCACCACTGGGTGTTTTTATTGTAACCCATGGAGCTTCATATTGACGATGAAACACAGAAATTGCATCGGGATTGAATATAGGAGGCACAATGCCGACTTACGTCCAGGGGGAGCAATGCTTCAAACAGTCTGTATATGTGCCTTTCCAGAGAGGACAGTATTAGATTGCGACGCATCACTGGGTGTTTACTGCCACCCTTGGAGATTCATATTGCGGATGAAACACATAAATTGCATCGGGATTGAATACAGTAGGCACAATGCCGACTTACGTCCAGGGGGAGTAATGATCCAAACAGTCTGTATACGTGGCGTTCCTGAGAGGCCAGTATTAGATTGCGACGCACCACTGGGTGTTTACTGTAACCCTTGGAGCCTCATATTGACGATGAAACACAGAAATTGCATCGGGATTGAATATAGTAGGCACAATGCCGACTTACGTCCAGGGGGAGAAATGCTTCAAACAGTCTGTATACGTGCCTTTCCTGAGAGGCCAGTATTAGACTGCGACGCACCACTGGAAGTTTACTGTAACCGATGGAGGTTCATATTGACGATGAAACACAGATATTACATCAGGATTGATTATAGTAGGCAGAAGGCCGACTTACGTCCAGGGGGAGGAAAGCTTTAAACAGTCTGTATATGTGCCGTTACTTAGAAGCCAGTATTACATTGCGACGCACCATTGGGTGTTTACTGTAACCCTTGGAGCTTCATATTGACTATGAAACACAGAAATTGGATCGGGATTGAATATAGTAGGCAGAAGGCCGACTTCCGTCCAGGGGGAGCAATGCTTCAACAGTCTGTACATGTGCCGTTACTGACAGGCCAGTATTACATTGCGACGCACCACTGGGTGTTTTTATTGTAACCCATGGAGCTTCATATTGACGATGAAACACAGAAATTTCATCGGGATTGATTATAGGATTCACAATGCCGTCTTACGTCCAGGGGGAGCAATGCTTCAAACAGTCTGTATACGTGCCTTTCCTGAGAGGCCAGTATCAGATTGCGACACACAACTGGGTGTTTACTGTAACCCTAGGAGCTTCATATTGACGATGAAACACACAAATTGCATCGGGATTGTATATCGTAGGCACAATGCCGACTTACGTCCAGGGGGAGTAATGCTTCAAACAGTCTGTATACGTGCCTTTCCTGAGAGGACAGTATTAGATTGCGACGCATCACTGGGTGTTTACTGCCACCCTTGGAGCTTCATATTGACGATGAAACACAGAAATTGCATCGGGATTGAATATAGTAGGCACAATGCCGACTTACGTCCAGGGGGAGTAATGCTTCAAACAGTTGTATACGTGCCTTTCCTGAGAGGCCAGAAATTAGACTGCGACGCACCACTGGGAGTTTACTGTAACCCTTGGAGCTTCATATTGACGATGAAACACAGAAATTGCATCGGGATTGAATATAGTAGGCACAATGCCGACTTACGTCCAGGGGGAGCAATGCTTCAAACTGTCTGTATACGTGCCATTCCTGAGAGGGCAGTATTAGATTGCGACGCACCACTGGGAGTTTACTGTAACCCTTGGAGCTTCATATTGACTATGAAACACAGAAATTGCATCGGGATTGAATATAGTAGGCAGAAGGCCGACTTACGTCCAGGGGGAGGAATGCTTCAAACAGTCTGTATATGTGCCGTTACAGAGAGGCCAGTATTAGATTGCGACGCACCACTGGGTGTTTACTGTAACCCTTGGAGCTTCATATTGACGATGACACACACAAATTGCATCGGGATTGTATATCGTAGGCACAATGCCGACTTACGTTTAGGGGGAGTAGTGCTTCAAACTGTCTGTATACGTGCCTTTCCTGAGAGGACAGTATTAGATTGCGACGCATCACTGGGTGTTTACTGCCACCCTTGGAGCTTCATATTGACGATGAAACACAGAAATTGGATCGGGATTGAATATAGTAGGCACAATGCCGACTTACGTCCAGCGGGAGTAATGCTTCAAACAGTTGTATACGTGCCTTTCCTGAGAGGCCAGAAATTAGACTGCGACGCACCACTGGGAGTTTACTGTAACCCTTGGAGCTTCATATTGACGATGAAACACAGAAATTGCATCGGGATTGAATACAGTAGGCACAATGCCGACTTACGTCCAGGGGGAGTAATGATCCAAACAGTCTGTATACGTGGCGTCCCTGAGAGGCCAGTATTAGATTGCGACGCACCACTCGGTGTTTACTGTAACCCTTGGAGCTTCATATTGACGATGAAACACAGAAATTGCATCGGGATTGAATATAGTAGGCACAATGCCGACTTACGTCCAGGGGGAGCAATGCTTCAAACAGTCTGTATAAGTGCCTTTCCTGAGAGGCCAGTATTAGACTGCGACGCACCACTGGGAGTTTACTGTAACCGATGGAGGTTCATATTGACGATGAAACACAGATATTACATCAGGATTGAATATAGTAGGCAGAAGGCCGACTTACGTCCAGGGGGAGGAATGCTTCAAACAGTCTGTATATGTGCCGTTACTGAGAAGCCAGTATTACATTGCGACGCACCATTGGGTGTTTACTGTAACCCTTGGAGCTTCATATTGACTATGAAACACAGAAATTGGATCGGGATTGAATATAGTAGGCAGAAGGCCGACTTCCGTCCAGGGGGAGCAATGCTTCAACAGTCTGTACATGTGCCGTTACTGACAGGCCAGTATTACATTGCGACGCACCACTGGGTGTTTTTATTGTAACCCATGGAGCTTCATATTGACGATGAAACACAGAAATTTCATCGGGATTGATTATAGGATTCACAATGCCGACTTACGTCCAGGGGGAGCAATGCTTCAAACAGTCTGTATACGTGCCTTTCCTGAGAGGCCAGTATTAGATTGCGACACACCACTGGGTGTTTACTGTAACCCTTGGAGCTTCATATTGACGATTAAACACAGAAATTGCATCGGGATTGAATATAGTAGGCACAATGCCGACTTACGTCCAGGGGGAGCAATGCTTCAAACAGTCTGTATACGTGCCTTTCCTGAGAGGCCAGTATTAGACTGCGACGCACCACTGGGAGTTTACTGTAACCGATGGAGGTTCATATTGACGATGAAACACAGATATTGCATCAAGATTGAATATAGTAGGCAGAATGCCGACTTACGTCCAGGGGGAGGAACGCTTGAAACAGTCTGTATATGTGCCGTTACTGAGAAGCCAGTATTACATTGCGACGCACCATTGGGTGTTTACTGTAACCCTTGGAGCTTCATATTGACTATGAAACACAGAAATTGAATCGGGATTGAATATAGTAGGCAGAAGGCCGACTTCCGTCCAGGGGGAGCAATGCTTCAACAGTCTGTATATGTGCCGTTACTGAGAGGCCAGTATTACATTGCGACGCACCACTGGGTATTTTTATTGTAACCCATGGAGCTTCATATTGACGATGAAACACAGAAATTGCATCGGGATTGAAAATAGGAGGCACAATGCCGACTTACGTCCAGGGGGAGCAATGCTTCAAACAGTCTGTATACGTGCCTTTCCTCAGAGGCCAGAATTAGATTGCGACGCACCACTGGGTGTTTACTGTAACCACTGGAACTCCATAATAACTATGAAACACAGAAATTGCATCGGGAAAGAATATAGTAGGCAGAAGGCCGACTTACGTCCAGGGGGAGGAATGCTTCAAACAGTCTGTATATGTGCCGTTACTGAGAGGCCAGTATTAGATTGCGACGCACCACTGGGTGTTTACTGTAACCCTTGGAGCTTCATATTGACGATGAAACACAGAAATTGCATCGGGATTGAATATAGTAGGCAGAAGACCGACTTACGTCCAGAGGGAGGAATGCTTCAAACAGTCTGCATACGTGCCTTTTCTGTGAGGCCAGTATTAGACAGCGACGCACCACTGGGAGTTTACTGTAACCCTTGGAGCTTCATATTGACGATGAAACACAGAAATTGCATCGGGATTGAATACAGTAGGCACAATGCCGACTTACGTCCAGGGGGAGTAATGACCCAAACAGTCTGTATACGTGCCTTTCCTGAGAGGCCAGTATTAGATTGCGACGCATCACTGGGTGTTTACTGCCACCCTTGGAGCTTCATATTGACGATGAAACACAGAAATTGCATGGGGACTGAATTTGGTACTCACAATGCCGACTTACGTCCAGGGGGAGCAATGCTTCAACAGTCTGTATACGTGCCTTTCCTGAGAGGCCTGTATTAGACTGCGACGCACCACTGGGAGTTTACTGTAACCCTTGTAGCTTCATATTCACGATGAAACACAGAAATTGCATCGGGATTGAATATAGTAGGCAGAAGGCCGACTTCCGTCCAGGGGGAGCAATGCTTCAACAGTCTGTATATGTGCCGTAACTGAGAGGCCAGTATTACATTGCGACGCACCACTGGGTGTTTTTATTGTAACCCATGGAGCTTCATATTGACGATGAAACACAGAAATTGCATCGGGATTGAATATAGGAGGCACAATGCCGACTTACGTCCAGGGGGAGCAATGCTTCAAACAGTCTGTATACGTGCCTTTCCTGAGAGGACACTATTAGATTGCGACGCATCACTGGGTGTTTACTGCCACCCTTGGAGATTCATATTGCGGATGAAACACATAAATTGCATCGGGATTGAATACAGTAGGCACAATGCCGACTTACGTCCAGGGGGAGTAATGATCCAAACAGTCTGTATACGTGGCGTTCCTGAGAGGCCAGTATTAGATTGCGACGCACCACTGGGTGTTTACTGTAACCCTTGGAGCCTCATATTGACGATGAAACACAGAAATTGCATCGGGATTGAATATAGTTGGCACAATGCCAACTTACGTCCAGGGGGAGCAATGCTTCAAACAGTCAGTATACGTGCCTTTCCTGAGAGGCCAGTATTAGACTGCGACGCACCACTGGAAGTTTACTGTAACCGATGGAGGTTCATATTGACGATGAAACACAGATATTACATCAGGATTGAATATAGTAGGCAGAAGGCCGACTTACGTCCAGGGGGAGGAAAGCTTTAAACAGTCTGTATATGTGCCGTTACTTAGAAGCCAGTATTACATTGCGACGCACCATTGGGTGTTTACTGTAACCCTTGGAGCTTCATATTGACTATGAAACACAGAAATTGGATCGGGATTGAATATAGTAGGCAGAAGGCCGACTTCCGTCCAGGGGGAGCAATGCTTCAACAGTCTGTACATGTGCCGTTACTGACAGGCCAGTATTACATTGCGACGCACCACTGGGTGTTTTTATTGTAACCCATGGAGCTTCATATTGACGATGAAACACAGAAATTTCATCGGGATTGATTATAGGATTCACAATGCCGTCTTACGTCCAGGGGGAGCAATGCTTCAAACAGTCTGTATACGTGCCTTTCCTGAGAGGCCAGTATCAGATTGCGACACACCACTGGGTGTTTACTGTAACCCTAGGAGCTTCATATTGACGATGAAACACACAAATTGCATCGGGATTGTATATCGTAGGCACAATGCCGACTTACGTCCAGGGGGAGTAATGCTTCAAACAGTCTGTATACGTGCCTTTCCTGAGAGGACAGTATTAGATTGCGGCGCATCACTGGGTGTTTACTGCCACCCTTGGAGCTTCATATTGACGATGAAACACAGAAATTGCATCGGGATTGAATATAGTAGGCACAATGCCGACTTACGTCCAGGGGGAGTAATGCTTCAAACAGTTGTATACGTGCCTTTCCTGAGAGGCCAGAAATTAGACTGCGACGCACCACTGGGAGTTTACTGTAACCCTTGGAGCTTCATATTGACGATGAAACACAGAAATTGCATCGGGATTGAATATAGTAGGCACAATGCCGACTTACGTCCAGGGGGAGCAATGCTTCAAACTGTCTGTATACGTGCCATTCCTGAGAGGGCAGTATTAGATTGCGACGCACCACTGGGAGTTTACTGTAACCCTTGGAGCTTCATATTGACTATGAAACACAGAAATTGCATCGGGATTGAATATAGTAGGCAGAAGGCCGACTTACGTCCAGGGGGAGGAATGCTTCAAACATCTGTATATGTGCCGTTACAGAGAGGCCAGTATTAGATTGCGACACACCACTGGGTGTTTACTGTAACCCTTGGAGCTTCATATTGACGATGACACACACAAATTGCATCGGGATTGTATATCGTAGGCACAATGCCGACTTACGTTTAGGGGGAGTAGTGCTTCAAACTGTCTGTATACGTGCCTTTCCTGAGAGGACAGTATTAGATTGCGACGCATCACTGGGTGTTTACTGCCACCCTTGGAGCTTCATATTGACGATGAAACACAGAAATTGCATCGGGATTGAATATAGTAGGCACAATGCCGACTTACGTCCAGCGGGAGTAATGCTTCAAACAGTTGTATACGTGCCTTTCCTGAGAGGCCAGAAATTAGACTGCGACGCACCACTGGGAGTTTACTGTAACCCTTGGAGCTTCATATTGACGATGAAACACAGAAATTGCATCGGGATTGAATACAGTAGGCACAATGCCGACTTACGTCCAGGGGGAGTAATGATCCAAACAGTCTGTATACGTGGCGTTCCTGAGAGGCCAGTATTAGATTGCGACGCACCACTCGGTGTTTACTGTAACCCTTGGAGCTTCATATTGACGATGAAACACAGAAATTGCATCGGGATTGAATATAGTAGGCACAATGCCGACTTACGTCCAGGGGGAGCAATGCTTCAAACAGTCTGTATAAGTGCCTTTCCTGAGAGGCCAGTATTAGACTGCGACGCACCACTGGGAGTTTACTGTAACCGATGGAGGTTCATATTGACGATGAAACACAGATATTACATCAGGATTGAATATAGTAGGCAGAAGGCCGACTTACGTCCAGGGGGAGGAATGCTTCAAACAGTCTGTATATGTGCCGTTACTGAGAAGCCAGTATTACATTGCGACGCACCATTGGGTGTTTACTGTAACCCTTGGAGCTTCATATTGACTATGAAACACAGAAATTGGATCGGGATTGAATATAGTAGGCAGAAGGCCGACTTCCGTCCAGGGGGAGCAATGCTTCAACAGTCTGTACATGTGCCGTTACTGACAGGCCAGTATTACATTGCGACGCACCACTGGGTGTTTTTATTGTAACCCATGGAGCTTCATATTGACGATGAAACACAGAAATTTCATCGGGATTGATTATAGGATTCACAATGCCGACTTACGTCCAGGGGGAGCAATGCTTCAAACAGTCTGTATACGTGCCTTTCCTGAGAGGCCAGTATTAGATTGCGACACACCACTGGGTGTTTACTGTAACCCTTGGAGCTTCATATTGACGATTAAACACAGAAATTGCATCGGGATTGAATATAGTAGGCACAATGCCGACTTACGTCCAGGGGGAGCAATGCTTCAAACAGTCTGTATACGTGCCTTTCCTGAGAGGCCAGTATTAGACTGCGACGCACCACTGGGAGTTTACTGTAACCGATGGAGGTTCATATTGACGATGAAACACAGATATTGCATCAAGATTGAATATAGTAGGCAGAAGGCCGACTTACGTCCAGGGGGAGGAATGCTTCAAACAGTCTGTATATGTGCCGTTACTGAGAGGCCAGTATTAGATTGCGACGCACCACTGGGTGTTTACTGTAACCCTTGGAGCTTCATATTGACGATGAAACACAGAAATTGCATCGGGATTGAATATAGTAGGCAGAAGACCGACTTACGTCCAGAGGGAGGAATGCTTCAAACAGTCTGTATACGTGCCTTTTCTGTGAGGCCAGTATTAGACAGCGACGCACCACTGGGAGTTTACTGTAACCCTTGGAGCTTCATATTGACGATGAAACACAGAAATTGCATCGGGATTGAATACAGTAGGCACAATGCCGACTTACGTCCAGGGGGAGTAATGATCCAAACAGTCTGTATACGTGCCTTTCCTGAGAGGCCAGTATTAGATTGCGACGCATCACTGGGTGTTTACTGCCACCCTTGGAGCTTCATATTGACGATTAAACACAGAAATTGCCTCGGGATTGAATATAATAGGCACAATGCAGACTTACGTCCAGGGGGAGCAATGCTTCATACAGTTGTATACGAGCCTTTCCTGAGATTCCAGTATTAGATTGCGACGCACCACTGGGTGTTTACTGTAACCCTTGGAGCTTCATATTGTCTATGAAACACAGAAATTGCGTCGGGATTGAATGTAGTAGGCAGAAGGCCGACTTACGTCCAGGGGGAGGAATGCTTCGAACAGTCTGTATATGTGCCGTTACTGAGAGGCCAGTATTAGATTGCGACGCACCACTGGGTCTTTACTGTAACTCTTGGAGCTTCATATTGACGATGAAACACAGAAATTGCATCGGGATTGAATATAGTAGGCACAATGCCGACTTACGTCCAGGGGGAGCAATGCTTCAAACAGTCTGTATACGTGCCTTTCCTGAGAGTCCAGTATTAGACTGCGACGCACCACTGGGAGTTTACTGTAACCCTTGGAGCTTCATATTGACGATGAAACACAGAAATTGCATCGGGATTGAGTATAGTAGGCACAATGCCGACTTACGTCCAGGGGGAGCAATGCTTCAAACAGTCTGTATACGTGCCTTTTCTGTGAGGCCAGTATTAGACAGCGACGCACCACTGGGAGTTTACTGTAACCCTTGGAGCTTCATATTGACGATGAAACACAGAAATTGCATCGGGACTGAATTTGGTACTCACAATGCCGACTTACGTCCAGGGGGAGCAATGCTTCAACAGTCTGTATACGTGCCTTTCCTGAGAGGCCAGTATTAGACTGCGACGCACCACTGGGAATTTACTGTAACCCTTGTAGCTTCATATTCACGATGAAACACAGAAATTGCATCGGGATTGAATATAGTAGGCAGAAGGCCGACTTCCGTCCAGGGGGAGCAATGCTTCAACAGTCTGTATATGTGCCGTTACTGAGAGGCCAGTATTACATTGCGACGCACCACTGGGTGTTTTTATTGTAACCCATGGAGCTTCATATTGACGATGAAACACAGAAATTGCATCGGGATTGAATATAGGAGGCACAATGCCGACTTACGTCCAGGGGGAGCAATGCTTCAAACAGTCTGTATACGTGCCTTTCCTGAGAGGACACTATTAGATTGCGACGCATCACTGGGTGTTTACTGCCACCCTTGGAGATTCATATTGCGGATGAAACACATAAATTGCATCGGGATTGAATACAGTAGGCACAATGCCGACTTACGTCCAGGGGGAGTAATGATCCAAACAGTCTGTATACGTGGCGTTCCTGAGAGGCCAGTATTAGATTGCGACGCACCACTGGGTGTTTACTGTAACCCTTGGAGCCTCATATTGACGATGAAACACAGAAATTGCATCGGGATTGAATATAGTAGGCACAATGCTGACTTACGTCCAGGGGGAGCAATGCTTCAAACAGTCTGTATACGTGCCTTTCCTGAGAGGCCAGTATTAGACTGCGACGCACCACTGGGAGTTTACTGTAACCGATGGAGGTTCATATTGACGATGAAACACAGATATTACATCAGGATTGAATATAGTAGGCAGAAGGCCGACTTACGTCCAGGGGGAGGAATCCTTTAAACAGTCTGTATATGTGCCGTTACTGAGAAGCCAGTATTACATTGCGACGCACCATTGGGTGTTTACTGTAACCCTTGGAGCTTCATATTGACTATGAAACACAGAAATTGGATCGGGATTGAATATAGTAGGCAGAAGACCGACTTCCGTCCAGGGGGAGCAATGCTTCAACAGTCTGTACATGTGCCGTTACTGACAGGCCAGTATTACATTGCGACGCACCACTGGGTGTTTTTATTGTAACCCATGGAGCTTCATATTGACGATGAAACACAGAAATTTCATCGGGATTGATTATAGGATTCACAATGCCGTCTTACGTCCAGGGGGAGCAATGCTTCAAACAGTCTGTATACGTGCCTTTCCTGAGAGGCCAGTATTAGATTGCGACACACCACTGGGTGTTTACTGTAACCCTTGGAGCTTCATATTGACGATTAAACACAGAAATTGCGTCGGGATTGAATATAGTAGGCACAATGCCGACTTACGTCCAGGGGGAGCAATGCTTCAAACAGTCTATATACGTGCCTTTCCTGAGAGGCCAGTATTAGACTGTGACGCACCACTGGGAGTTTACTGTAACCGATGGAGGTTCATATTGACGATGAAAAACAGATATTGCATCAAGATTGAATATAGTAGGCAGAAGGCCGACTTACGTCCAGGGGGAGGAATGCTTGAAACAGTCTGTATACGTGCCTTTCCTCAGAGGCCAGTATTAGATTGCGACGCACCACTGGGTGTTTACTGTAACCACTGAAACTCCATATTAACTATGAAACACAGAAATTGCATCGGGAATGAATATAGTAGGCAGAAGGCCGACTTACGTCCAGGGGGAGGAATGCTTCAAACAGTCTGTATATGTGCCGTTACTGAGAGGCCAGTATTAGATTGCGACGCACCACTGGGTGTTTACTGTAACCCTTGGAGCTTCATATTGACGATGAAACACAGAAATTGAATCGGGATTGAATATAGTAGGCAGAAGACTGACTTACGTCCAGGGGGAGGAATGCTTCAAACAGTCTGTATATGTGCCGTTACTGAGAGGCCAGTATTAGATTGCGGCGCACCACTGGGTGTTTACTGTAACCCTTGGAGCTTCATATTGACTATGCAACACAGAAATTGCATCGGGATTGAATATAGTAGGCAGAAGGCCGACTTACGTCCAGGGGGAGGAATGCTTCAAACAGTCTGTATATGCGCCGTTACTGAGAGGCCAGTATTACATTGCGACGCACCACTGGGTGTTTACTGTAACCCTTGGAGTTTCATATTGACGATGAAACACAGAAATTGCATCCGGATTGAATATAGTAGGCATAATGCCGACTTATGTCCAGGGGGAGTAATGATTCAAACAGTCTGTATACGTGCCGTTCCTGAGAGGCCAGTATTAGATTGCGACGCATCACTGGGTGTTTACTGCCACGCTTGGAGCTTCATATTGACGATTAAACACAGAAATTGCCTCGGGATTGAATATAATAGGCACAATGCAGACTTACGTCCAGGGGGAGAAATGCTTCATACAGTTGTATACGTGCCTTTCCTGAGATTCCAGTATTAGATTGCGACGCACCACTGGGTGTTTACTGTAACCCTTGGAGCTTCATATTGACGATGAAACACAGAAATTGCATCGGGATTGAATATAGTAGGCAAAAGGCCGACTTACGTCCACGGGGAGGAATGCTTCAATCAGTCTGTATATGTGCCGTTACTGAGAGGCAAGTTATTAGATTGCGACGCACCACTGGGTGTTTACTGTAACCCTGGGAGCTTCATATTGACTATGCTACACAGAAGTTGCATCGGCATTGAATATAGTAGGCAGAAGGCCGACTTACGTCCAGGGGGAGGAATGTTTCAAACAGTCTGTATATGTGCCGTTACTGAGAGGCCAGTATTAGATTGCGACGCACCACTGGGTGTTTACTGTAACCCTTGGAGCTTCATATTGACGATGACACACACAAATTGCATCGGGATTGTATATCGTAGGCACAATGCCGACTTACGTCCAGGGGGAGTAATGCTTCAAACAGTCTGTATACGTGCCTTTCCTGAGAGGACAGTATTAGATTGCGACACATCACTGGGTGCTTACTGCCACCCTTGGAGCTTCATATTGACGATGAAACACAGAAATTGCATCGGGATTGAATATAGTAGGCACAATGCCGACTTACGTCCAGGGGGAGTAATGCTTCAAACAGTTGTATACGTGCCTCTCCTGAGAGGCCAGAAATTAGACTGCGACGCACCACTGGGAGTTTACTGTAACCCTTGGAGCTTCATATTGACGATGAAACACAGAAATTGCATCGGGATTGAATATAGTAGGCACAATGCCGACTTACGTCCAGGGGGAGCAATGCTTCAAACTGTCTGTATACGTGCCATTCCTGAGAGGCCAGTATTAGATTGCGACGCACCACTGGGAGTTTACTGTAACCCTTGGAGCTTCATATTGACTATGAAACACAGAAATTGCATCGGGATTGAATATAGTAGGCAGAAGGCCGACTTACGTCCAGGGGGAGGAATGATTCAAACAGTCTGTATATGTGCCGTTACAGAGAGGCCAGTATTAGATTGCGACGCACCACTGGGTGTTTACTGTAACCCTTGGAGCTTCATATTGACGATGACACACACAAATTGCATTGGGATTGTATATCGTAGGCACAATGCCGACTTACGTTTAGGGGGAGTAATGCTTCAAACAGTCTGTATACGTGCCTTTCCTGAGAGGAGAGTATTAGATTGCGACGCATCACTGGGTGTTTACTGCCACCCTTGGAGCTTCATATTGACGATGAAACACAGAAATTGCATCGGGATTGAATATAGTAGGCACAATGCCGACTTACGACCAGGGGGAGTAATGCTTCAAACAGTTGTATACGTGCCTTTCCTGAGAGGCCAGAAATTAGACTGCGACGCACCACTGGGAGTTTACTGTAGCCCTTGGAGCTTCATATTGACGATGAAACACAGAAATTGCATCGGGATTGAATACAGTAGGCACAATGCCGACTTACGTCCAGGGGGAGTAATGATCCAAACAGTCTGTATACGTGGCGTTCCTGAGAGGCCAGTATTAGATTGCGACGCACCACTCGGTGTTTACTGTAACCTTTGGAGCCTCATATTGACGATGAAACACAGAAATTGCATCGGGATTGAATATAGTAGGCACAATGCCGACTTACGTCCAGGGGGAGCAATGCTTCAAACAGTCTGTATACGTGCCTTTCCTGAGAGGCCAGTATTAGACTGCGACGCACCACTGGGAGTTTACTGTAACCGATGGAGGTTCATATTGACGATGAAACACAGATATTACATCAGGATTGAATATAGTAGGCAGAAGGCCGACTTACGTCCAGGGGGAGGAATGCTTCAAACAGTCTGTATATGTGCCGTTACTGAGAAGCCAGTATTACATTGCGACGCACCATTGGGTGTTTACTGTAACCCTTGGAGCTTCATATTGACTATGAAACACAGAAATTGGATCGGGATTGAATATAGTAGGCAGAAGGCCGACTTTCGTCCAGGGGGAGCAATGCTTCAACAGTCTGTACATGTGCCGTTACTGACAGGCCAGTATTACATTGCGACGCACCACTGGGTGTTTTTATTGTAACCCATGGAGCTTCATATTGACGATGAAACACAGAAATTTCATCGGGATTGATTATAGGACTCACAATGCCGACTTACGTCCAGAAGGAGCAATGCTTCAAACAGTCTGTATACGTGCCTTTCCTGAGTGGCCAGTATTAGATTGCGACACACCACTGGGTGTTTACTGTAACCCTTGGAGCTTCATATTGACGATTAAACACAGAAATTGCATTGGGATTGAATATAGTAGGCACAATGCCGACTTACGTCCAGGGCGAGCAATGCTTCAAACAGTCTGTATACGTGCCTTTCCTGAGAGGCCAGTATTAGACTGCGACGCACCACTGGGAGTTTACTGTAACCGATGGAGGTTCATATTGACGATGAAACACAGATATTGCATCAAGATTGAATATAGTAGGAAGAAGGCCGACTTACGTCCAGGGGGAGGAGTGCTTGAAACAGTCTGTATATGTGCCGATTCTGAGAAGCCAGTATTACATTGCGACGCACCATTTGGTGTTTACTGTAACCCTTGGAGCTTCATATTGACTATGAAACACAGAAATTGGATCGGGATTGAATATAGTAGGCAGAAGGCCGACTTCCGTCCAGGGGGAGCAATGCTTCAACAGTCTGTATTTGTGCCGTTACTGAGAGGCCAGTATTACATTGCGACGCACCACTGGGTATTTTTATTGTAACCCATGGAGCTTCATATTGACGATGAAACACAGAAATTGCATCGGGATTGAAAATAGGAGGCACAATGCCGACTTACGTCCAGGGGGAGCAATGCTGCAAACAGTCTGTATACGTGCCTTTCCTCAGAGGCCAGAATTAGATTGCGACGCACCACTGGGTGTTTACTGTAACCACTGGAACTCCATATTACCTATGAAACACAGAAATTGCATCGGGAAAGAATATAGTACGCAGAAGGCCGACTTACGTCCAGGGGGAGGAATGCTTCAAACAGTCTGTATATGTGCCGTTACTGAGAGGCCAGTATTAGATTGCGACGCACCACTGGGTGTTTACTGTAACCCTTGGAGCTTCATATTGACGATGAAACACAGAAATTGCATCGGGATTGAATATAGTAGGCAGAAGACCGACTTACGTCCAGGGGGAGGAATGCTTCAAACAGTCTGTATATGTGCCGTTACTGAGAGGCCAGTATTAGATTGCGGCGCACCACTGGGTGTTTACTGTAACCCTTGGAGCTTCATATTGACTATGCAACACAGAAATTGCATCGGGATTGAATATAGTAGGCAGAAGGCCGACTTACGTCCAGGGGGAGGAATGCTTCAAACAGTCTGTATATGCGCCGTTACTGAGAGGCCAGTATTACATTGCGACGCACCACTGGGTGTTTACTGTAACCCTTGGAGTTTCATATTGACGATGAAACACAGAAATTGCATCCGGATTGAATATAGTAGGCATAATGCCGACTTATGTCCAGGGGGAGTAATGATTCAAACAGTCTGTATACGTGCCTTTCCTGAGAGGCCAGTATTAGATTGCGACGCATCACTGGGTGTTTACTGCCACCCTTGGAGCTTCATATTGACGATTAAACACAGAAATTGCCTCGGGATTGAATATAATAGGCACAATGCAGACTTACGTCCAGGGGGAGCAATGCTTCATACAGTTGTATACGTGCCTTTCCTGAGATTCCAGTATTAGATTGCGACGCACCACTGGGTGTTTACTGTAACCCTTGGAGCTTCATATTGACGATGAAACACAGAAATTGCATCGGGATTGAATATAGTAGGCAGAAGGCCGACTTACGTCCAGGGGGAGGAATGCTTCAAACAGACTGTATATGTGTCGTTACTGAGAAGCCAGTATTACATTGCGACGCACCATTGGGTGTTTACTGTAACCCTTGGAGCTTCATATTGACTATGAAACACAGAAATTGGATCGGGATTGAATATAGTAGGCAGAAGGCCGACTTCCGTCCAGGGGGAGCAATGCTTCAACAGTCTGTACATGTGCCGTTACTGACAGGCCAGTATTACATTGCGACGCACCACTGGGTGTTTTTATTGTAACCCATGGAGCTTCATATTGACGATGAAACACAGACATTTCATCGGGATTGATTATAGGATTCACAATGCCGACTTACGTCCAGGGGGAGCACTGCTTCAAACAGTCTGTATACGTGCCTTTCCTGAGAGGCCAGTATTAGATTAGGACACACCACTGGGTGTTTACTGTAACCCTTGGAGCTTCATATTGACGATTAAACACAGAAATTGCATCGGGATTGAATATAGTAGGCACAATGCCGACTTACGTCCAGGGGGAGCAATGCTTCAAACAGTCTGTATACGTGCCTTTCCTGAGAGGCCAGTAATAGACTGCGACGCACCACTGGGAGTTTACTGTAACCGATGGAGGTTCATATTGACGATGAAACACAGATATTGCATCAAGATTGAATATAGTAGGCAGAAGGCCGACTTACGTCCAGGGGAAGGAATGCTTGAAACAGTCTGTATATGTGCCGTTACTGAGAAGCCAGTATTACATTGCGACGCACCATTGGGTGTTTACTGTAACCCTTGGAGCTTCATATTGACTATGAAACACAGAAATTGGATCGGGATTGAATATAGTAGGCAGAAGGCCGACTTCCGTCAAGGGGGAGCAATGCTTCAACAGTCTGTATATGTGCCGTTACTGAGAGGCCAGTATTACATTGCGACGCACCTCTGGGTGTTTTTATTGTAACCCATGGAGCTTCATATTGACGATGAAACACAGAAATTGCATCGTGATTGAAAATAGGAGGCACAATGCCGACTTACGTCCAGGGGGAGCAATGCTTCAAACAGTCTGTATACGTGCCTTTCCTCAGAGGCCAGAATTAGATTGCGACGCACCACTGGGTGTTTACTGTAACCACTGGAACTCCATATTAACTATGAAACACAGAAATTGCATCGGGAATGAATATAGTAGGCAGAAGGCCGACTTACGTCCAGGGGGAGGAATGCTTCAAACAGTCTGTATATGTGCCGTTACTGAGAGGCCAGTATTAGATTGCGACGCACCACTGGGTGTTTACTGTAACCCTTGGAGCTTCATATTGACGATGAAACACAGAAATTGCATCGGGATTGAATATAGTAGGCAGAAGACGGACTTATGTCCAGGGGGAGTAATGATTCAAACAGTCTGTATACGTGCCTTTCCTGAGAGGCCAGTATTAGATTGCGACGCATCACTGGGTGTTTACTGCCACCCTTGGAGCTTCATATTGACGATTAAACACAGAAATTGCCTCGGGATTGAATATAATAGGCACAATGCAGACTTACGTCCAGGGGGAGCAATGCTTCATGCAGTTGTATACGAGCCTTTCCTGAGATTCCAGTATTAGAGTGCGACGCACCACTGGGTGTTTACTGTAACCCTTGGAGCTTCATATTGACGATGAAACACAGAAATTGCATCGGGATTGAATATATTAGGCAAAAGGCCGACATACGTCCAGGGGGAGGAATGCTTCAATCAGTCTGTATTTGTGCCGTTACTGAGAGGCCAGTATTAGATTGCGACGCACCACTGGGTGTTTACTGTAACCCTGGGAGCTTCATATTGACTATGCAACACAGAAGTTGCATCGGCATTGAATATAGTAGGCAGAAGGCCGACTTACGTCCAGGGGGAGGAATGTTTCAAACAGTCTGTATATGTGCCGTTACTGAGAGGCCAGTATTAGATTGCGACGCACCACTGGGTGTTTACTGTAACCCTTGGAGCTTCATATTGACGATGACACACACAAATTGCATCGGGATTGTATATCGTAGGCACAATGCCGACTTACGTTTAGGGGGAGTAATGCTTCAAACAGTTTGTATACGTGCCTTTCCTGAGAAGACAGTATTAGATTGCGACGCATCACTGGGTGTTTACTGCCACCCTTGGAGCTTCATATTGACGATGAAACACAGAAATTGCATCGGGATTGAATATAGTAGGCACAATGCCGACTTACGTCCAGGGGGAGTAATGCTTCAAACAGTTGTATACGTGCCTTTCCTGAGAGGCCAGTAATTAGACTGCGACGCACCATTGGGAGTTAACTGTAACCCTTGGAGCTTCATATTGACGATGAAACACAGAAATTGCATCGGGATTGAATATAGTAGGCACAATGCCAACTTACGTCCAGGGGGAGCAATGCTTCAAACTGTCTGTATACGTGCCTTTCCTGAGAGGCCAGTATTAGATTGCGACGCACCACTGGGAGTTTACTGTAACCTTTGGAGCTTCATATTGACTATGAAACACAGAAATTGCATCGGGATTGATTATAGTAGGCAGAAGGCCGACTTACGTCCAGGGGGAGGAATGCTTCAAACAGTCTGTATATGTGCCGTCACAGAGAGGCCAGTATTAGATTGCGACGCACCACTGGGTGTTTAATGTAACCCTTGGAGCTTCATATTGACTATGAAACACAGAAATTGCATCGGGATTGTATATAGTAGGCACAATGCCGACTTACGTCCAGGGGGAGCAATGCTTCAAACAGCCTGTATACGTGTCTTTCCTGAGAGGCCAGTATTAGATTGCGACGAACCACTGGGTGTTTACTCTAACCCTTGGAGCTTCATATTGACGATGAAACAAAGATATTGCATCGGGATTGAATATAGTAGGCACAATGCTGACTTACGTCCAGGGGGAGTAATGCTTCAAACAGTCTGTATATGTGCCGTTACTGAGAGGCCAGTATTAGATTGCGACGCACCACTGGGTGCTTGCTGTGACCCTTGGAGCTTCATATTGACGATGACAGACAGAAATTGCATCGGGATTGAATATAGTAGGCATAATGCCGACTTATGTCCAGGGGGAGTAATGATTCAAACAGTCTCTATACGTGCCTTTCCTGATAGGCCAGTATTAGATTGCGACGCATCACTGGGTGTTTACTGCCACCCTTGGTGCTTCATATTGACGATTAAACACAGAAATTGCCACGGGATTGAATATAATAGGCACAATGCAGACTTACGTCCAGGGGGAGCAATGCTTCATACAGTTGTATACGTGCCTTTCCTGAGACTCCAGTATTAGATTGCGACGCACCACAGGGTGTTTACTGTAACCCTTGGAGCTTCATATTGACGATGAAACACAGAAATTGCATCGGGATTGAATATAGTAGGCAGAAGGCCGACTTACGTCCAGGGGGAGGAATGCTTCAAACAGACTGTATATGTGTCGTTACTGAGAAGCCAGTATTACATTGCGACGCACCATTGGGTGTTTACTGTAACCCTTGGAGCTTCATATTGACTATGAAACACAGAAATTGGATCGGGATTGAATATAGTAGGCAGAAGGCCGACTTCCGTCCAGGGGGAGCAATGCTTCAACAGTCTGTACATGTGCCGTTACTGACAGGCCAGTATTACATTGCGACGCACCACTGGGTGTTTTTATTGTAACCCATGGAGCTTCATATTGACGATGAAACACAGAAATTTCATCGGGATTGATTATAGGATTCACAATGCCGACTTACGTCCAGGGGGAGCACTGCTTCAAACAGTCTGTATACGTGCCTTTCCTGAGAGGCCAGTATTAGATTAGGACACACCACTGGGTGTTTACTGTAACCCTTGGAGCTTCATATTGACGATTAAACACAGAAATTGCATCGGGATTGAATATAGTAGGCACAATGCCGACTTACGTCCAGGGGGAGCAATGCTTCAAACAGTCTGTATACGTGCCTTTCCTGAGAGGCCAGTAATAGACTGCGACGCACCACTGGGAGTTTACTGTAACCGATGGAGGTTCATATTGACGATGAAACACAGATATTGCATCAAGATTGAATATAGTAGGCAGAAGGCCGACTTACGTCCAGGGGAAGGAATGCTTGAAACAGTCTGTATATGTGCCGTTACTGAGAAGCCAGTATTACATTGCGACGCACCATTGGGTGTTTACTGTAACCCTTGGAGCTTCATATTGACTATGAAACACAGAAATTGGATCGGGATTGAATATAGTAGGCAGAAGGCCGACTTCCGTCAAGGGGGAGCAATGCTTCAACAGTCTGTATATGTGCCGTTACTGAGAGGCCAGTATTACATTGCGACGCACCTCTGGGTGTTTTTATTGTAACCCATGGAGCTTCATATTGACGATGAAACACAGAAATTGCATCGTGATTGAAAATAGGAGGCACAATGCCGACTTACGTCCAGGGGGAGCAATGCTTCAAACAGTCTGTATACGTGCCTTTCCTCAGAGGCCAGAATTAGATTGCGACGCACCACTGGGTGTTTACTGTAACCACTGGAACTCCATATTAACTATGAAACACAGAAATTGCATCGGGAATGAATATAGTAGGCAGAAGGCCGACTTACGTCCAGGGGGAGGAATGCTTCAAACAGTCTGTATATGTGCCGTTACTGAGAGGCCAGTATTAGATTGCGACGCACCACTGGGTGTTTACTGTAACCCTTGGAGCTTCATATTGACGATGAAACACAGAAATTGCATCGGGATTGAATATAGTAGGCAGAAGACGGACTTATGTCCAGGGGGAGTAATGATTCAAACAGTCTGTATACGTGCCTTTCCTGAGAGGCCAGTATTAGATTGCGACGCATCACTGGGTGTTTACTGCCACCCTTGGAGCTTCATATTGACGATTAAACACAGAAATTGCCTCGGGATTGAATATAATAGGCACAATGCAGACTTACGTCCAGGGGGAGCAATGCTTCATGCAGTTGTATACGAGCCTTTCCTGAGATTCCAGTATTAGAGTGCGACGCACCACTGGGTGTTTACTGTAACCCTTGGAGCTTCATATTGACGATGAAACACAGAAATTGCATCGGGATTGAATATATTAGGCAAAAGGCCGACATACGTCCAGGGGGAGGAATGCTTCAATCAGTCTGTATTTGTGCCGTTACTGAGAGGCCAGTATTAGATTGCGACGCACCACTGGGTGTTTACTGTAACCCTGGGAGCTTCATATTGACTATGCAACACAGAAGTTGCATCGGCATTGAATATAGTAGGCAGAAGGCCGACTTACGTCCAGGGGGAGGAATGTTTCAAACAGTCTGTATATGTGCCGTTACTGAGAGGCCAGTATTAGATTGCGACGCACCACTGGGTGTTTACTGTAACCCTTGGAGCTTCATATTGACGATGACACACACAAATTGCATCGGGATTGTATATCGTAGGCACAATGCCGACTTACGTTTAGGGGGAGTAATGCTTCAAACAGTTTGTATACGTGCCTTTCCTGAGAAGACAGTATTAGATTGCGACGCATCACTGGGTGTTTACTGCCACCCTTGGAGCTTCATATTGACGATTAAACACAGAAATTGCATCGGGATTGAATATAGTAGGCACAATGCCGACTTACGTCCAGGGGGAGTAATGCTTCAAACAGTTGTATACGTGCCTTTCCTGAGAGGCCAGAAATTAGACTGCGACGCACCATTGGGAGTTAACTGTAACCCTTGGAGCTTCATATTGACGATGAAACACAGAAATTGCATCGGGATTGAATATAGTAGGCACAATGCCAACTTACGTCCAGGGGGAGCAATGCTTCAAACTGTCTGTATACGTGCCATTCCTGAGAGGCCAGTATTAGATTGCGACGCACCACTGGGAGTTTACTGTAACCCTTGTAGCTTCATATTGACTATGAAACACAGAAATTGCATCGGGATTGATTATAGTAGGCAGAAGGCCGACTTACGTCCAGGGGGAGGAATGCTTCAAACAGTCTGTATATGTGCCGTCACAGAGAGGCCAGTATTAGATTGCGACGCACCACTGGGTGTTTAATGTAACCCTTGGAGCTTCATATTGACTATGAAACACAGAAATTGCATCGGGATTGTATATAGTAGGCACAATGCCGACTTACGTCCAGGGGGAGCAATGCTTCAAACAGCCTGTATACGTGTCTTTCCTGAGAGGCCAGTATTAGATTGCGACGAACCACTGGGTGTTTACTCTAACCCTTGGAGCTTCATATTGACGATGAAACAAAGATATTGCATCGGGATTGAATATAGTAGGCACAATGCTGACTTACGTCCAGGGGGAGTAATGCTTCAAACAGTCTGTATATGTGCCGTTACTGAGAGGCCAGTATTAGATTGCGACGCACCACTGGGTGCTTGCTGTGACCCTTGGAGCTTCATATTGACGATGACAGACAGAAATTGCATCGGGATTGAATATAGTAGGCATAATGCCGACTTATGTCCAGGGGGAGTAATGATTCAAACAGTCGCTATACGTGCCTTTCCTGATAGGCCAGTATTAGATTGCGACGCATCACTGGGTGTTTACTGCCACCCTTGGAGCTTCATATTGACGATTAAACACAGAAATTGCCACGGGATTGAATATAATAGGCACAATGCAGACTTACGTCCAGGGGGAGCAATGCTTCATACAGTTGTATACGTGCCTTTCCTGAGATTCCAGTATTAGATTGCGACGCACCACAGGGTGTTTACTGTAACCCTTGGAGCTTCATATTGACGATGAAACACAGAAATTGCATCGGGATTGAATATAGTAGGCAAAAGGCCGACTTACGTCCAGGGGGAGGAATGCTTCAATCAGTCTGTATATGTGCCGTTACTGAGAGGCCAGTATTAGATTGCGACGCACCACTGGGTGTTTACTGTAACCCTTGGAGCATCATATTGACGATGACACACACAAATTGCATCGGGATTGTATATCGTAGGCACAATGCCGACTTACGTTTAGAGGGAGTAATGCTTCAAACAGTCTGTATACGTGCCTTTCCTGAGAGGACAGTATTAGATTGCGACGCATCACTGGGTGTTTACGGCCACCCTTGGAGCTTCATATTGACGATGAAACACAGAAATTGCATCGGGATTGAATATAGTAGGCACAATGCCGACTTACGTCCAGGGGGAGTAATGCTTCAAACAGTTGTATACGTGCCTTTCCTGAGAGGCCAGAAATTAGACTGCGACGCACCACTGGGAGTTTACTGTAACCCTTGGAGCTTCATATTGACGATGAAACACAGAAATTGCATCGGGATTGAATATAGTAGGCACAATGCCGACTTACGTCCAGGGGGAGCAATGCTTCAAACTGTCTGTATACGTGCCATCCCTGAGAGGCCAGTATTAGATTGCGACGCACCACTGGGAGTTTACTGTAACCCTTGGAGCTTCATATTGACTATGAAACACAGAAATTGCATCGGGATTGAATATAGTAGGCAGAAGGCCGACTTACGTCCAGGGGGAGGAATGCTTCAAACAGTCTGTATATGTGCCGTTACAGAGAGGCCAGTATTAGATTGCGACGCACCACTGGGTGTTTAATGTAACCCTTGGAGCTTCATATTGACTATGAAACACAGAAATTGCATCGGGATTGAATATAGTAGGCACAATGCCGACTTACGTCCAGGGGGAGCAATGCTTCAAACAGCCTGTATACGTGTCTTTCCTGAGAGGCCAGTATTAGATTGCGACGAACCACTGGGTCTTTACTCTAACACTTGGAGCTTCATATTGTCGATGAAACAAAGATATTGCATAGGGATTGAATATAGTAGGCACAATGCCGACTTACGTCCAGGGGGAGTAATGCTTCAAACAGTCTGTATATGTGCCGTTACCGAGAGGCCAGTATTAGATTGCGACGCACAACTGTGTGCTTGCTGTAACCCTTGGAGCTTCATATTGACGATGACAGACAGAAATTGCATCGGGATTGAATATAGTAGGCACAATGCCGACTTACGTCCAGAGGGAGCAATGCTTCAAACAGTCTGTATACGTGCCATTCCTGAGAGGCCAGTATTAGTTTGCGACCCATCACTGGATGTTTACTGTAAACCTTGGAGCTACTTATTGACGATGAAACACAGAAATTGCATCGAGATTGTATATAGTAGGCACAATGCCGACTTACGTCCAGGGGGAGCAATGCTTCAAACAGTTGTATACGTGCCTTTCCTGAGAGCCCAGAAATTAGACTGCGACGCACCACTGGGAGTTTACTGTAACCCTTGGAGCTTCATATTGACGATTAAACACAGTTATTGCATCGGGACTGAATATAGTATGCTCAACGCCGACTTACGTCCAGGGGGAGCAATGCTTCATACAGTTGTATAGGTGCCTTTCCTGAGATTCGAGTATTAGATTGCGACGCACCACTGGGTGTTTTCTGTAACCTTTGGAGCTTCGTATTGACGATGAAATACAGATATTGCGTCGGGGTTAATATAGTAGGCAGAAGGCCGACTTACGTCCAGGGGGAGGAATGCTTCAAACAGTCTGTATATGTGCCGTTACTGAGAGGCCAGTATTAGATTGCGACGCATCACTGGGTGTTTACTGCCACCTTTGGAGCTTCATATTGACGATGAAACACAGAAGTTGCATCGGGATTGAATATAGTAGGCGCAATGCCGACTTAAGTCCAGGGGGAGTAATGCTACAAACAGTTGTATACTAGCCTTTCCTGAGAGGCCAGTATTAGATTGCGACGCATCACTGGGTGTTTACTGTAGCCCTTGGAGCTTCATATTGACGATGAAACACAGAAATTGCATTGGGATTGAATATAGTAGGCACAATGCCGACTTACGTCCAGGGGTGTAAAGCTTCAAACAGTTGTATACGTGCCTTTCCTGAGAGGCCAGGAATTAGAGTGCGACGCACCACTGGGAGTTTACTGTAACCCTTGGAGCTTCATACTGACGATGAAACACAGAAATTGCATCGGGATTGAATATAGTAGGAACAATGCCGACTTACGTCCAGGGGGAGCAATGCTTCAAACTGTCTGTATACGTGCCTTTCGTGAGAGGCCAGTATTAGATTGCGACGCACCACTGGGTGTTCAATGTAACCCTTGGAGCTTCATATTGACTATGAAACACAGAAATTGCATCGGGATTGAATATAGTAGGCACAATGCCGACTTACGTCCAGGGGGAGCAATGCTTCAAACAGCCTGTATACGTGCCTTTCCTGAGAGGCCAGTATTAGATTGCGACGCACCACTGGGTGTTTAATGTAACCCTTGGAGCTTCATATTGACTATGAAACACAGAAATTGCATGGGGATTGAATATAGTAGGAACAATGCCGACTTACGTCCAGGGGGAGCAATGCTTCAAACCGTCTGTATACGTGCCTTTCCTGAGAGGCCAGTATTAGACTGCGACGCACCACTTGGAGTTTACTCTAACCCTTGGAGCTTCATATTGACGATGAAACAAAGAAATTGCATCGGGATTGAATATAGTAGGCACTATGCCGACTTACGTCAAGGGGGAGTAATGCTTCAAACAGTCTGTATATGTGCCTTTCCTGAGAGGCCAGTATTAGATTGCGAAGCACCACTGGGTGCTTACTGTAACCCTTGGAGCTTCATATTGACGATGACACTCAGAAATTGCATCGGGATTGAATATAGTAGGCACAATGCCGACTTACGTCCAGGGGGAGCAATGCTTCAAGCAGTTTGTATACGTGCCTTTCCTGAGAGGCCAGTATTTGATTGCGACGCATCATTGGGTGTTTACTGTAACCCTTGGAGCTTCATATTGACGATGAAACACAGAAATTGCATCGGGATTGTATATAGTAGGCACAATGCCGACTTACGTCCAGGGGGAGCAATGCTTCAAACAGATGTATACGTGCCTTTCCTGAGAGGCCAGAAATTAGACTGCGACGCACCACTGGGAGTTTACTGTAACCCTTGGAGCTTCATATTGACGATGAAACACAGAAATTGCATCGTGATTGAATATAGTAGGCACAATGCCGACTTACGTCCAGGGGGAGCAATGCTTGAAACTGTCTGTATACGTGCCTTTCCTGAGAGACCAGTATTAGATTGCGACGCACCATTGGGTGTTTAATGTAACCCTTGGAGCTTCATATTGACTATGAAACACAGAAATTGCATCGGGATTGAATATAGTAGGCACAATGCCGACTTACGTCCAGGGGGAGCAATGCTTCAAACAGTCTGTATACGTGCCTTTCCTGAGAGGCCAGTATTAGACTGCGACGCACCACTGGGAGTTTACTGTAACCCTTGGAGCTTCATATTGACGATGAAACAAAGAAATTGCATCGGGATTGAATATAGTAGGCACAATGCCGACTTACGTCCAGGGGGAGTAATGCTTCAAACAGTCTGTATATGTGCCGTTACTGGGAGGCCAGTATTAGATTGCGACGCACCACTGGGTGTTTACTGTAACACTTGGTGCTTCATATTGTTGATGAAACACAGAATTTGAATCGGGATTGAATATCGTAGGCAGAAGGCCAACTTACGTCCAGGGGGAGTAATGCTTCAAACAGTCTGTGTACGTGCCTTTAGTGAGAGGCCAGTGTTAGATTGCTACACACCACTGGGTCTTTACTGTAACCCTAGGAGCTTCATATTGACGATGACTCACACAAATTGCATCGGGATTGAATATAGTAGGCACAATGCCGACTTACGTCCAGGGGGAGCAATGCTTCAAACTGCCTGTATTCGTGCCTTTCCTGAGGGGCCAGTATTAGATTGCGACGCACCACTGGGTGTTTAATGTAACCCTTGGAGCTTCATATTGACTATGAAACAAAGAAATTGCATCGGGATTGAATATAGTAGGCACAATGACGACTTACGTCCAGGGGGAGTAAGGCTTCAAACAGTCTGTATAAGTGCCGTTACTGAGAGGCCAGTATTAGATTGCGACGCACCACTGGGTGTTTACTGTAACCCTTGGAGCTTTATATTGATGATGAATCACAGAAATTGCATCGGGATTGAATATCGTAGGCAGAAGGCCAACTTACGTCCAGGGGGAGTAATGCTGCAGACAGTCTGTATACGTGCCTTTCCTGAGAGGCCAGTATTAGATTGCGACACACCACTGGGTGTTTACTGTAACCCTTGGAGCTTTAAATTGACGATGACACGCACAAATTGCATCGGGATTGAATATAGTAGGCACATTGCCGACTTACGTCCAGGGGGAGTAATGCTTCAAACCGTCTGTAAACGTGCCTTTCCTGAGAGGCCAGTATTAGATTGCGACGCATCACTGGGTGTTTACTGCCACCCTTGGAGCTTCATATTGACGATGAAACGCAGAAATTGCATCGGGATTGAATATAGTAGGCACAATGCCGACTTACGTCCAGGGGGAGCAATGCTTCAAACTGTCTGTATACGTGCCTTTCCTGAGAGGCCAGTATTCGATTGCGACGCACCACTGGGTGTTTACTTTAACCCATGGAGCTTCATATTGACGATGAAACAAAGAAATTGCATCGGGATTGAATATAGTAGGCACAATGCCGACTTACGTCCAGGGGGAGTAATGCTTCAAACAGTCTGTATATGTGCCGTTACTGAGAGGCCAGTATTAGATTGCGACGCACCACTGGGTGCTTGCTGTAACCCTTGGAGCTTCATATTGACGATGACACACAGAAATTGCATCGGGATTGAATATAGTAGGCACAATGCCGACTTACGTCCAGGGGGAGCAATGCTTCAAACAGTCTGTATACTAGCCTTTCCTGAGAGGCCAGTATTAGATTGCGACGCATCACTGGGTGTTTACTGTAGCCCTTGGAGCTTCATATTGACGATGAAACACAGAAATTGCATTGGGATTGAATATAGTAGGCACAATGCCGACTTACGTCCAGGGGTGTAAAGCTTCTAACAGTTGTATACGTGCCTTTCCTGAGAGGCCAGGAATTAGACTGCGACGCACCACTGGGAGTTTACTGTAACCCTTGGAGCTTCATACTGACGATGAAACACAGAAATTGCATCGGGATTGAATATAGTAGGAACAATGCCGACTTACGTCCAGGGGGAGCAATGCTTCAAACTGTCTGTATACGTGCCTTTCGTGAGAGGCCAGTATTAGATTGCGACGCACCACTGGGTGTTCAATGTAACCCTTGGAGCTTCATATTGACTATGAAACACAGAAATTGCATCGGGATTGAATATAGTAGGCACAATGCCGACTTACGTCCAGGGGGAGCAATGCTTCAAACAGCCTGTATACGTCCCTTTCCTGAGAGGCCAGTATTAGATTGCGACGCACCACTGGGTGTTTAATGTAACCCTTGGAGCTTCATATTGACTATGAAACAAAGATATTGCATCGGGATTGAATATAGTAGGCACAATGCCGACTTACGTCCAGGGGGAGTAATGCTTCAAACAGTCTGTATATGTGCCGTTACCGAGAGGCCAGTATTAGATTGCGACGCACAACTGGGTGTTTACTGTAACCCTTGGAGCTTCATATTGACGATTAAACACAGTTATTGCATCGGGATTGAATATAGTATGCTCAACGCCGACTTACGTCCAGGGGGAGCAATGCTTCATACAGTTGTATAGGTGCCTTTCCTGAGATTCGAGTATTAGATTGCGACGCACCACTGGGTGTTTTCTGTAACCTTTGGAGCTTCGTATTGACGATGAAACACAGATATTGCGTCGTGGTGAATATAGTAGGCAGAAGGCCGACTTACGTCCAGGGGGAGGAATGCTTCAAACAGTCTGTATATGTGCCGTTACTGAGAGGCCAGTATTAGATTGCGACGCACCACTGGGTGTTTACTGTAACCCTTGGAGCTTCATATTAACGATTAAACACAGATATTGCATCGGGATTGAATATAAAAGGCACAATGCCGACTTACGTCCAGGGGGAGTAATGCTTCAAACAGTCTGTATACGTGCCTTTCCTGAGAGGCCAGTATTAGATTGCGACGCATCACTGGGTGTTTACTGCCACCTTTGGAGCTTCATATTGACGATGAAACACAGAAATTGCATCGGGATTGAATATAGTAGGCACAATGCCGACTTAAGTCCAGGGGGAGTAATGCTACAAACAGTTGTATACGTGCCTTTCCTGAAAGGCCAGAAATTAGACTGCGACGCACCACTGGGAGTTTACTGTAACCCTTGGAGCTGCATATTGACGATGAAACACAGAAATTGCATCGGGATTTAATATAGTAGGCACAATGCCGACTTACGTCCAGGGGGAGCAATGCTTCAAACTGTCTGTATACGTGCCTTTCCTGAGAGGCCAGTATTAGATTGCGAAGCACCATTGGGTGTTCACTGTAACCCTTGGAGCTTCATATTGACTATGAAACACAGAAATTGCATCGGGATTGAATATAGTAGGCAGAAGGCCGACTTACGTCCAGGGGGAGGAATGCTTCAAACAGTCTGTATATGTGCCGTTACTGAGAGGCCAGTTTAGATTGCGACGCACCATTGGGTGTTTAATGTAACCGTTGGAGCTTCTTATTGACTATGAAACACAGAAATTGCATCGGGATTGAATATAGTAGGCACAATGCCGACTTACGTCCAGGGGGAGCAATGCTTCAAACAGCCTGTATACGTGTCTTTCCTGAGAGGCCAGTATTAGATTGCGACGAACCACTGGGTGTTTAATGTAACCCTTGGAGCTTCATATTGACTATGAAACACAGAAATTGCATCGGGATTGAATATAGTAGGCACAATGCCGACTTACGTCCAGGGGAGCAATGCTTTAAACAGTCTGCATACGTGCCTTTCCTGAGAGGCCAGTATTAGACTGCGACGCACCACTGGGTGTTTACTCTAACCCTTGGAGCTTCATATTGACGATGAAACAAAGAAATTGCATCGGGATTGAATATAGTAGGCACAATGCCGACTTACGTCCAGGGGGAGTAATGCTTCAAACAGTCTGTATATGTGCCGTTACTGAGAGGCCAATATTAGATTGCGACGCACCACTGGGTGCTTGCTGTAACCCTTGGAGCTTCATATTGACGATGACACACAGAAATTGCATCGGGATTGAATATAGTAGGCACAATGCCGACTTACGTCCAGGGGGAGCAATGCTTCAAGCAGTTTGTATACGTGCCTTTCCTGAGAGGCCAGTATTTGATTGCGACGCATCATTGGGTGTTTACTGTAACCCTTGGAGCTTCATATTGACGATGAAACACAGAAATTGCATCGGGATTGTATATAGTAGGCACAATGCCGACTTACGTCCAGGGGGAGCAATGCTTCAAACAGTTGAATACGTGCCTTTCCTGAGAGGCCAGAAATTAGACTGCGACGCACCACTGGGAGTTTACTGTAACCCTTGGAGCTTCATATTGACGATGAAACACAGAAATTGCATCGTGATTGAATATAGTAGGCACAATGCCGACTTACGTCCAGGGGGAGCAATGCTTGAAACTGTCTGTATACGTGCCTTTCCTGAGAGGCCAGTATTAGATTGCGACGCACCACTGGGTGTTTAATGTAACCCTTGGAGCTTCATATTGACTATGAAACACAGAAATTGCATCGGGATTGAATATAGTAGGCACAATGCCGACTTACGTCCAGGGGGAGCAATGCTTCAAACAGTCTGTATACGTGCCTTTCCTGAGAGGCCAGTATTAGACTGCGACGCACCACTGGGAGTTTACTGTAACCCTTGGAGCTTCATATTGACGATGACACACACAAATTGCATCGGGATTGAATATAGTAGGCACAATGCCGACTTACGTCCAGGGGGAGCAATGCTTCAAACTGCCTGTATTCGTGCCTTTCCTGAGGGGCCAGTATTAGATTGCGACGCACCACTGGGTGTTTAATGTAACCCTTGGAGCTTCATATTGACTATGAAACAAAGAAATTGCATCGGGATTGAATATAGTAGGCACAATGACGACTTACGTCCAGGGGGAGTAATGCTTCAAACAGTCTGTATAAGTGCCGTTACTGAGAGGCCAGTATTAGATTGCGACGCACCACTGGGTGTTTACTGTAACCCTTGGAGCTTTATATTGATGATGAATCACAGAAATTGCATCGGGATTGAATATCGTAGGCAGAAGGCCAACTTACGTCCAGGGAGAGTAATGCTGCAGACAGTCTGTATACGTGCCTTTCCTGAGAGGCCAGTATTAGATTGCGACACACCACTGGGTGTTTACTGTAACCCTTGGAGCTTTAAATTGACGATGACACGCACAAATTGCATCGGGATTGAATATAGTAGGCACATTGCCGACTTACGTCCAGGGGGAGTAATGCTTCAAACCGTCTGTAAACGTGCCTTTCCTGAGAGGCCAGTATTAGATTGCGACGCATCACTGGGTGTTTACTGCCACCCTTGGAGCTTCATATTGACGATGAAACGCAGAAATTGCATCGGGATTGAATATAGTAGGCACAATGCCGACTTACGTCCAGGGGGAGCAATGCTTCAAACTGTCTGTATACGTGCCTTTCCTGAGAGGCCAGTATTCGATTGCGACGCACCACTGGGTGTTTACTTTAACCCATGGAGCTTCATATTGACGATGAATCAAAGAAATTGCATCGGGATTGAATATAGTAGGCACAATGCCGACTTACGTCCAGGGGGAGTAATGCTTCAAACAGTCTGTATATGTGCCGTTACTGAGAGGCCAGTATTAGATTGCGACGCACCACTGGGTGCTTGCTGTAACCCTTGGAGCTTCATATTGACGATGACACACAGAAATTGCATCGGGATTGAATATAGTAGGCACAATGCCGACTTACGTCCAGGGGGAGCAATGCTTCAAACAGTCTGTATACTAGCCTTTCCTGAGAGGCCAGTATTAGATTGCGACGCATCACTGGGTGTTTACTGTAGCCCTTGGAGCTTCATATTTACGATGAAACACAGAAATTGCATTGGGATTGAATATAGTAGGCACAATGCCGACTTACGTCCAGGGGTGTAAAGCTTCAAACAGTTGTATACGTGCCTTTCCTGAGAGGCCAGGAATTAGACTGCGACGCACCACTGGGAGTTTACTGTAACCCTTGGAGCTTCATACTGACGATGAAACACAGAAATTGCATCGGGATTGAATATAGTAGGAACAATGCCGACTTACGTCCAGGGGGAGCAATGCTTCAAACTGTCTGTATACGTGCCTTTCGTGAGAGGCCAGTATTAGATTGCGACGCACCACTGGGTGTTTAATGTAACCCTTGGAGCTTCATATTGACTATGAAACACAGAAATTGCATGGGGATTGAATATAGTAGGAACAATGCCGACTTACGTCCAGGGGGAGCAATGCTTCAAACCGTCTGTATACGTGCCTTTCCTGAGAGGCCAGTATTAGACTGCGACGCACCACTTGGAGTTTACTCTAACCCTTGGAGCTTCATATTGACGATGAAACAAAGAAATTGCATCGGGATTGAATATAGTAGGCACTATGCCGACTTACGTCAAGGGGGAGTAATGCTTCAAGCAGTCTGTATATGTGCCTTTCCTGAGAGGCCAGTATTAGATTGCGACGCACCACTGGGTGCTTACTGTAACCCTTGGAGCTTCATATTGACGATGACACTCAGAAATTGCATCGGGATTGAATATAGTAGGCACAATGCCGACTTACGTCCAGGGGGAGTAATGCTTCAAACAGTCTGTATATGTGCCTTTCCTGAGAGGCCAGTATTATAATGCGACGCATCACTGGGTGCTTACTGTAACACTTGGCGCTTCATATTGACGATGAAACACAGAAATTGCATGGGGATTGAATATAGTAGGCACAATGCCGACTTACGTCCAGGGGGAGCAATGCTTCAAACAGTTAAACAGTTGTATACGTGCCTTTCCTGAGAGGCCAGAAATTAGACTGCGACGCACCACTGGGAGTTTACTGTAACCCTTGGAGCTTCATATTGACGGGAGCAATGCTTCAAACTGTCTGTATACGTGCCTTTCCTGAGAGGCCAGTATTAGATTCCGACGCACCACTGTGTGTTTACTGTAACCCTTGGAGCTTCATATTTACTATGAAACACACAATTTGCATCGGGATTGAATATAGTAGGCAGAAAGCTGACTTACGTCCAGGTGGAGCAATGCTTCAACAGTGTGTATATGTGCCGTTAATGAGAGGCCAGTATTAGACTGCGACGCACCACTGGGTGTTTTTATTGTAACCCATGGAGCTTCATATTAACGATGAAACACAGAAATTGCATCGGGATTGAATATAGGAGGCACAATGCCGACTTACGTCCAGGGGGAGCACTGCTTCAAACAGTCTGTATATGTGCCTTTCCTCAGAGGCCAGTATTAATTTGCGACGCACCACTGGGTGTTTACTGTAACCCTTGGAGCTTCATATTGACTATGAAACACAGAAATTGCATCGGGATTGAATATTGTAGGCAGAAGGCCGACTTACGTACAGGGGGAGGAATGCTTCAAACAGTCTGTATACGTGCCTTTCCTGAGAGGCCAGTATTAGATTGCGACACACCACTGGGTGTTTACTGTAACCCTTGGAGCTTCATATTGACTATGAAACACAGAAATTGCATCGGGATTGAATATAGTAGGCAGAAGGCCGACTTACGTCCAGGGGGAGTAATGATTCAAACAGTCTGTATACGTGCCTTTCCTGAGAGGCCAGTATTAGTTAGCGACGCATCACTGGGTGTTTACTGCCACCCTTGGAGCTTCATATTGACGATGAAACACAGAAATTGCCTCGGGATTGAATATAGTAGGCACAATGCAGACTTACGTCCAGGGGGAGCAATGCTTCATACAGTTGTATACGTGCCTTTCCTGAGATTCCAGTATTAGATTGCGACGCACCACTGGGTGTTTACTGTAACCCTTGGAGCTTCATATTGACGATGAAACACAGAAATTGCATCGGGATTGAATATAGTAGGCAGAAGGCCGACTTACGTCCAGGGGGAGGATTGCTTCAAACAGTCTGTATATGTGCCGTTCCTGAGAGGCCAGTATTAGATTGCGTCGCACAACTGGGTGTTTACTGTAACCCTTGGAGCTTCATAGTGACTATGCAACACAGAAGTTGCATCGGGATTGAATATAGTAGGCAGAAGGCCGACTTACGTCCAGGGGGAGGAATGTTTCAAACAGTCTGTATATGTGCCGTTACTGAGAGGCCAGTATTAGATTGCGACGCACCACTGGGTGTTTACTGTAACCCTTGGAGCTTCATATTGACGATGACACACACAAATTGCATTGGGATTGAATATAGTAGGCAGAAGGCCGAATTACGTCCAGGGGGAGGATTGCTTCAAACAGTCTGTATATGTGCCGTTCCTGAGAGGCCAGTATTAGATTGCGTCGCACAACTGGGTGTTTACTGTAACCCTTGGAGCTTCATATTGACGATGAAACACACAAATTGCATCGGGATTGAATATAGTAGGCACAATGCCGACTTACGTCCAGGGGGAGTAATGCTTCAAACAGTTGTATACGTGCCTTTCCTGAGAGGCCAGAAATTAGACTGCGACGCACCACTGGGAGTTTACTGTAACCCTTGGAGCTTCATATTGACGATGAAACACAGAAATTGCATCGGAATTGAATATAGTAGGCACAATGCCGACTTACGTCCAGGGGGAGCAATGCTTCAAACTGTCTGTATACGTGCCTTTCCTGAGAGGCCAGTATTAGATTGCGACGCACCACTGGGAGGTTACTGAAACCCTTGGAGCTTCATATTGACTATGAAACACAGAAATTGCATCGGGATTGAATATAGTAGGCACAAGGCCGACTTACGTCCAGGGGGAGGAATGCTTCAAACAGTCTGTATATGTGCCGTTACTGAGAGGCCAGTATTAGATTGCGACGCACCACTGGGTGTTTAATGTAACCCTTGGAGCTTCATATTGACTATGAAACACAGAAATTGCATCGGGATTGAATATAGTAGGCACAATGCCGACTTACGTCCAGGGGGAGCAATGCTTCAAACAGCCTGTATACGTGTCTTTCCTGAGAGGTCAGTATTAGTTTGCGACGAACCACTGGGTGTTTACTCTAACCCTTGGAGCTTCATATTGACAATGAAACAAAGAAATTGCATCGGGATTGAATATAGTAGGCAGAATGCCGACTTACGTCCAGGGGGAGTAATGCTTCAAATAGTCTGTATATGTGCCGTTACTGAGAGGCGAGTATTAGATTGCGACGCAGCACTGGGTGCTTGCTGTAACCCTTGGAGCTTCATATTGACGATGACAGACAGAAATTGCATCGGCATTGAATATAGTAGGCACAATGCCGACTTGCGTCCAGGGGGAGCAATGCTGCAAACAGTCTGTATACGTGCCTTTCCTGAGAGGCGAGTATTAGATTGCGACCCATCACTGGATGTTTACTGTAACCCTTGGAGCTTCATATTGACGATGAAACACAGAAATTGCATCGGGATTGTATATAGTAGGCACAATGCCAACTTACGTCCAGGGGGAGCAATGCTTCATACAGTTGTATACGTGCGTTTCCTGAGAGGCCAGAAATTAGACTGCGACGCACCACTGGGAGTTTACTGTAACCCTTGGAGCTTCATATTGACGATGAAACACAGTTATTGCATCGGGATTGAATATAGTAGGCACAACGCCGGCTTACGTCCAGGGGGAGCAATGTTTCATACAGTTGTATACGTGCCTTTCCTGAGATTCGAGTATTAGATTGCGACGCACCACTGGGTGTTTTCTGTAACCTTTGGAGCTTCATATTGACGATGAAACACAGATATTGCGTCGGGATTGAATATAGTAGGCAGAAGGCCGACTTACGTCCAGGAGGAGGAATGCTTCAAACAGTCTGTATATGTGCCGTTACTGAGAGGCCAGTATTAGATTGCGACGCAGCACTGGGTGTTTACTGTAACCCTTGGAGCTTCATATTGACGATTAAACACAGATATTGCATCGGGATTGAATAAAGTAGGCACAATGCCGACTTACGTCCACGGGGAGAAATGCTTCAAACAGTCTGTATATGTGCCGTTATTGAGAGGTCAGTATTAGATTGCGACGCACCACTGGGTGTTTACTGTAACCCTTGGAGCCTCATATTGACGATGAAACACAGAAATTACATCGGGATTGAATATAGTAGGTTCAATGCCGACTTACGTCCAGGGGGAGCAATGCTTCAAACAGCCTGTATACGTGCCTTTCCTGAGAGGCCAGTATTAGATTGCGACACACCACTGGGTGTTTAATGTAACCCTTGGAGCTTCATATTGACTATGAAACACAGAAATTGCATCGGGATTGAATTTAGTAGGCACAATGCCGACTTACGTCCAGGGGGAGCAATGCTTCAGTCTGTATGCGTGCCTTTCCTGAGAGGCCAGTATTAGACTGCGACGCACCACTGGGAGTTTACTGTAACCCTTGGAGCTTCATATTGACGATGAAACACAGAAATTGCATCGGGATTGAATATAGTAGGCACAATGCCGACTTACGTCCAGGGGGAGCAATGCTTCAAACTGTCTGTGTACGTGCCTTTCCTGAGAGGCCAGTATTAGATTGCGACGCACCACTGGGAGTTTACTGAAACCCTTGGAGCTTCATATTGACTATGAAACACAGAAATTGCATCGGGATTGAATATAGTAGGCACAAGGCCGACTTACGTCCAGGGGGAGGAATGCTTCAAACAGTCTGTATATGTGCCGTTACTGAGAGGCCAGTATTAGATTGCGACGCACGACTGGGTGTTTAATGTAACCCTTGGAGCTTCATATTGACTATGAAACACAGAAATTGCATCGGGATTGAATATAGTAGGCACAATGCCGACTTACGTCCAGGGGGAGCAATGCTTCAAACAGCCTGTATACGTGTCTTTCCTGAGAGGTCAGTATTAGTTTGCGACGAACCACTGGGTGTTCACTCTAACCCTTGGAGCTTCATATTGACAATGAAACAAAGAAATTGCATCGGGATTGAATATAGTAGGCACAATGCCGACTTACGTCCAGGGGGAGCAATGCTTCATACAGTTGTATACGTGCCTTTCCTGAGAGGCCAGAAATTAGACTGCGACGCACCACTGGGAGTTTACTGTAACCCTTGGAGCTTCATATTGACGATGAAACACAGTTATTGCATCGGGATTGAATATAGTAGGCACAACGCCGACTTACGTCCAGGGGGAGCAATGTTTCATACAGTTGTATACGTGCCTTTCCTGAGATTCGAGTATTAGATTGCGACGCACCACTGGGTGTTTTCTGTAACCTTTGGAGCTTCATATTGACGATGAAACACAGATATTGCGTCGGGATTGAATATAGTGGGCAGAAGGCCGACTTACGTCCAGGGGGAGGAATGCTTCAAACAGTCTGTATATGTGCCGTTACTGAGAGGCCAGTATTAGATTGCGACGCAGCACTGGGTGTTTACTGTAACCCTTGGAGCTTCATATTGACGATTAAACACAGATATTGCATCGGGATTGAATAAAGTAGGCACAATGCCGACTTACGTCCAGGGGGAGAAATGCTTCAAACAGTCTGTATATGTACCGTTATTGAGAGGTCAGTATTAGATTGCGACGCACCACTGGGTGTTTACTGTAACCCTTGGAGCTTCATATTGACGGTGAAACACAGAAATTGCATCGGGATTGAATATAGTAGGCACAATGCCAACTTACGTCCAGGGGGAGCAATGCTTCATACAGTTGTATACGTGCCTTTCCTGAGAGGCCAGAAATTAGACTGCGACGCACCACTGGGAGTTTACTGTAACGCTTGGAGCTTCATATTGACGATGAAACACAGTTATTGCATCGGGATTGAATATAGTAGGCACAACGCCGACTTACGTCCAGGGGGAGCAATGTTTCATACAGTTGTATACGTGCCTTTCCTGAGATTCGAGTATTAGATTGCGACGCACCACTGGGTGTTTTCTGTAACCTTTGGAGCTTCATATTGACGATGAAACACAGATATTGCGTCGGGATTGAATATAGTAGGCAGAAGGCCGACTTACGTCCAGGGGGAGGAATGCTTCAAACAGTCTGTACATGTGCCGTTACTGAGAGGCGAGTATTAGATTGCGACGCAGCACTGGGTGCTTGCTATAACCCTTGGAGCTTCATATTGACGATGACAGACAGAAATTGCATCGGCATTGAATATAGTAGGCACAATGCCGACTTGCGTCCAGGGGGAGCAATGCTGCAAACAGTCTGTATACGTGCCTTTCCTGAGAGGCGAGTATTAGATTGCGACCCATCACTGGATGTTTACTGTAACCCTTGGAGCTTCATTTTGACGATGAAACACAGAAATTGCATCGGGATTGTATATAGTAGGCACAATGCCAACTTACGTCCAGGGGGAGCAATGCTTCATACAGTTGTATACGTGCCTTTCCTGAGAGGCCAGAAATTAGACTGCGACGCACCACTGGGAGTTTACTGTAACCCTTGGAGCTTCATATTGACGATGAAACACAGTTATTGCATCGGGATTGAATATAGTAGGCACAACGCCGACTTACGTCCAGGGGGAGCAATGTTTCATACAGTTGTATACGTGCCTTTCCTGAGATTCGAGTATTAGATTGCGACGCACCACTGGGTGTTTTCTGTAACCTTTGGAGCTTCATATTGACGATGAAACACAGATATTGCGTCGGGATTGAATATAGTAGGCAGAAGGCCGACTTACGTCCAGGGGGAGGAATGCTTCAAACAGTCTGTATATGTGCCGTTACTGAGAGGCCAGTATTAGATTGCGACGCAGCACTGGGTGTTTACTGTAACCCTTGGAGCTTCATATTGACGATTAAACACAGATATTGCATCGGGATTGAATAAAGTAGGCACAATGCCGACTTACGTCCAGGGGGAGAAATGCTTCAAACAGTCTGTATATGTGCCGTTATTGAGAGGTCAGTATTAGATTGCGACGCACCACTGGGTGTTTACTGTAACCCTTGGAGCCTCATATTGACGATGAAACACAGAAATTGCATCGGGATTGAATATAGTAGGTTAAATGCCGACTTACGTCCAGGGGGAGCAATGCTTCAAACAGCCTGTATACGTGCCTTTCCTGAGAGGCCAGTATTAGATTGCGACACACCACTGGGTGTTTAATGTAACCCTTGGAGCTTCATATTGACTATGAAACACAGAAATTGCATCGGGATTGAATATAGTAGGCACAATGCCGACTTACGTCCAGGGGGAGCAATGCTTCAAACAGTCTGTATGCGTGCCTTTCCTGAGAGGCCAGTATTAGACTGCGACGCACCACTGGGAGTTTACTGTAACCCTTGGAGCTTCATATTGACGATGAAACAAAGAAATTGCATCGGGATTGAATATAGTAGGCACAATGCCGACTTACGTCCAGGGGGAGTAATGCTTCAAACAGTCTGTATATGTGCCGTTAATGAGAGGCCAGTATTAGATTGCGACGCACCACTGGGTGTTTACTGTAACCCTTGGAGCTTCATATTGATGATGAAACACAGAAATTGCATCGGGATTGAATATCGTAGGCAGAAGGCCAACTTACGTCCAGGGGGAGTAATGCTTCAAACAGTCTGTATACGTGCCTTTCCTGAGAGGCCAGTATTAGATTGCGACACATCACTGGGTGTTTACTGTAACCCTTGGAGCTTCATATTGACGATGACACACACAAATTGCATCGGGATTGAAAATAGTAGGCACAATGCCGATTTACGTCCAGGGGGAGTAATGCTTCAAACAGTCTGTATACGTGCCTTTCCTGAGAGGCCAGTATTAGACTGTGACGCACCACTGGGAGTTTACTGTAACCCTTGGAGCTTCATATTGACGATGAAACACAGAAATTGCATCAAGATTGAATATAGTAGGCAGATGGCCGACTTACGTCCAGGGGGAGGAATGCTTCAAACAGTCTGTATATGTGCCGTTACTGAGAGGCCAGTATTAGATGGCGACGCACCACTGGGTGTTTACTGTAACCCTTGGAGCTTCATATTGACAATGAAACACAGAAATTGCATCGGGATTGAATATTGTAGGCAGAAGGCCGACTTACGTACAGGGGGAGGAATGCTTCAAACAATCTGTATACGTGCCTTTCCTGAGAGGCCAGTATTAGATTGCGACACACCACTGGGTGTTTACTGTAACCCTTGGAGCTTCATATTGACTATGAAACACAGAAATTGCATCGGGATTGAATATAGTAGGCACAATGCCGACTTACGTCCAGGGGGAGCAATGCTTCAAACAGTCTGTATACGTGCCTTTCCTGAGAGGCCAGTATTAGACTGCGACGCACCACTGGGAGTTTACTGTAACCCTTGGAGCTTCATATTGACGATGAAACACTGAAATTGCATCAAGATTGAATATAGTAGGCAGAAGGCCGTCTTACGCCCAGGGGGAGGAATGCTTCAAACAGTCTGTATATGTGCCGTTACTGAGAGGCCAGTATTAGATTGCGTTGCACCACTGGGTGTTTACTGTAACCCTTGGAGCTTCATATTGACTATGAAACACAGAAATTGCATCGGGATTGTATATAGTAGGCAGAAGGCCGACTTACGTCCAGGGGGACTAATGATTCAAACAGTCTGTATACGTGCCTTTCCTGAGAGGCCAGTATTAGATTGCGACGCATCACTGGGTGTTTACTGCCACCCTTGGAGCTTCATATTGACGATTAAACACAGAAATTGCCTCGGGATTGAATATAGTAGGCACAATGCAGACTTACGTCCAGGGGGAGCAATGCTTCATACAGTTGTATACGTGCCTTTCCTGAGATTCCAGTATTAGATTGCGACGCACCACTGGGTGTTTACTGTAACCCTTGGAGCTTCATATTGACGATGAAACACAGAAATTGCATCGGGATTGAAAATAGTGGGCAGAAGGCCGACTTACGTCCAGGGGGAGAAATGCTTCAAACAGTCTGTATATGTGCCGTTAGTGAGAGGCCAGTATTAGATTGCGACGCACAACTGGGTGTTTACTGTAACCCTTGGAGCTTCATATTGACTATTGTGATATTATTGGATTTCAGACATTTTGCATATGAGAAAAGGACAGCCATCGAGCTGTAGTTTGTAATGATACTAAGCATGACAACACGAGAGTAAAGAAACGAAATCTGTTTATAACGTGCGCCTATACCAAGACGCGCGGCCAGCGTTTAAAAGGTACTTTTAAATACTATGACTCGCTGGGCGCAGATATTTAAAATCATTGCCGCAGCGCTTGATAGCAAGAAGCTGCGAAACAGAAGAAAGAACAATTTATCATTTGTTAGGAAAATTCTAGAGTCTTTATAGTTAGTTGTACTTCTGGTCGCCGATATGTTAACATGTACTTCATTACCTTTGATGTTTGGTTGCCGACTTGTTAAGACGTGTTGTGTAGCACCGCTACAAGTTATATTTCTTTTGGTGTGAAAAACCACGTTATCACCAAGAAAACAAAAACGCTTTTATAAACTTTGTGACGATAAAAAATACTTACGCGCACGCCAGGACATTTAATTTTTTACAAAATATCACACATACAGAAGCAGCGATTGTTGGACTGCTCCATGTATGAGAAAAACATAAAAATGTAAGTTTTGTATTCATTGTAAATTAGGTAATGTTTATAGTTTAACGCCTTTCTTCTTTAAAAATATACTTTTCCTCCACTGTTCAGAAAATCTATGCTTATTCTTTTCTTTAAATTAACCACAAATAATGTTTATGTTTAAATGAACTTTGTTACAGGTTCGCTCTTTATCGCGGTGTGTCGATTGTATTTGGGAGACCATTAACGTGTTCAGTTTACGATCTGACAACTTTTTTTTTTACAAAATTTTACTGTTTTTCATTTTTTTATTATTCAAATAGGTCCCTTAGGTAATTTCATTGAAGAGTCTGATTGCGTGAAAGCAATCCGGGTTAAGAGGTTATTTGAGAAACTATTTTCACGCAATCACTCCGTACGTCTCCTAAACACAATCGAGAACCGACGCATCGTCGATCATTCATTAATTTTTCTCTTTTTCCAAGTCGTACCAAGAAACGGCCAAGGAGAACTGCCGTGAGTACGCAATCTAGTGTTAAAAGGTTGCATTCTTTATCTTGTCGGCAAACATTGCCATGAATTATCAACATCAATGTTATATTTGGTTAAATGTTAAAAGCCAAAAAAAAACCTTTTGACGCTAGATGTTGCGCCCGAACGTGGGGCTTGACTGAAAAACTAATTTGTTATTTTTATTTTCATGCTACCATCTGGAGAAAATTGGAAGCCAAAACCAGTGATAAAAAAAGGACGCATATGCAGAAAATCGCAGTAAGAATCCACAACAGCAATAAATAGCAGCGTGCAAGACAACTAATGTGAGTACGATTTTTCATTACGTTTGAAGCTTTGCGTACCGAGCATTCAGTCGGCTCGTGACATTCACTCTCTACGCTTTTTTTCGTTTTCCTCAAGCAATTTAATTTCCAAATTTCTGTTTCTTTTTTTCTATTAGACCCGCCTCTATCACATCATTTCGCTTACAATAGTTAGAAATAGTTAGCAAGAATTCCATTGTTGTGCATTTTAGTAAATCACAATGGCCGCCAGTTTCAGTGCTCTATAAGTGTTTTTCTTTTATTTTATCTCTCGTTGCCATATTGGCATTTTCGTGTGTCAGAGATTCAATTGTTTATAACGCGCAAGCAATATCTGAGAAATCAGGACGCGAAATCCTTGGCGCACCTGACAAGTGAAAATCATAATTTAAAAAAAAAAAAATTATCTTTTCTAGCTCGTGCAGTGTAACTACTTAAAATTTACGATGGCTGATGAGCAACCAAGGCAACTTAGACCGCGCGCGGGTGTAAACAAACCTGAATCTCGTAGTGAGGGAACAACACAGGACGAAGCGACACGTGAGCTGTCGGCGCCACAGACCGCGTCGCAGTCACATGAATGCTCGCTGTCAGATATACTAAAATTGTTTGCTGATATGAAAACCAGTTTTGAAGCAAACATGGCACAGTTAACAAACCAAAGTGACAATATTGAAACGCAAATCAGTCAGTTAACAAACCAAAGTGACAATATTGAAACGCAAATCAGTCAGTTGACAAACCAAAGTGACAATATTGAAACGCAAATCAGTCAGTTAGCAAACCAAAGTGACAGCAGGTTCAACAGTTTAGAATCAAGGGTAGAGGACACTCAAGTGCGAATGAACAATATAAATTCTGTTATTACCGACATCCAAGCACAAATCAAAAAATCGAATGACACCATGGAGGAAAAAATTAAAGCCATTACCACTGCTTACGCAAGCGAGCTAAACGCAAGCGTACACGCAAAAATTGATAGTGTTCTTTCGATGGTGGAATCCGCCGAGACCAATATTGGTAGCAAGTTCATAGATATGCAGGCCCAAATAGATGTGTGTAAATCAACTGCGAGTGACTCTTTGAAACATTACAGTGATGTTTCAAAGAGAGTAAGCCAATTGACAGAAAGTGTCAACCACTTTGGCGAGCGAGTCGAAGACCTTGCTCAGCAAATATCCGATGTCAATATTGACAAAAAGATCGCAGATGTCAACACCGGTATAAGCAATACACTTAATAGGGAATTTGAAGAGTGGATGCAATCCAAAGAACAGTACATTGTCAGCAAGGTACACGCTGAACTAAAGGGTACGGTTAAATCTGCTACAGCAGAAATCTTAACCGCTCCCGGTACTTCTGGTGACACTTTAACCAGTGAATTAGGTGAAATCAGACGAGCATTTAGCCACGATCTTCCGGAATGGAAACGTCAGCTAAGCAATGATATAGATCAACTGAGACGACAAGTTACGGAATTGCAAGGTGACAATCAAAGTGAGTATTCGCTACCGCCAGAACACGATAATCGTCAATATCCCGAGTGTCAGGTACAATTCTCACCAACAGTAAATAATACGCGTGGCGAAACTTCTACGTCACGTAGTCATGCCGATCAACTAACACTCGTTGAACTAATGCGAGACGAGAGTGTGCTAAAACACCGAGTTTTTCAGCCATTTATACCTGAAAAACGAAATATACATCCCATAGTATTTCTAAAATCATTCACAGGTGCTTTTCCAGAATCATGGAACGACAGGCAGCGGATACAGTTCATCTTAGGCTATGTACACGGTGAAGGATCAATTTGGGGTACAGAAATAATAGACAAATGTCACACCTATGCAGATTTTGAAAAGCATTTTTTGAATAAATTCTGGAGTTCAGGTATACAACAAAGACTCCGAAAGGAGGTTTACAACGCCGAACCTTTCAACACCAAAGGAGGAGGTTTGAGACGTTATTTTGAAAAATATCTACGTAAAATTCAGTATTGGGACACGCCCATTTCAACCAAAGATGTAATCATGATCTTAAAGTCAAAACTTCCTGTGTCAATAAGAGAAAAACTAGTTAATGTGAGTGAAGAAGACCTAGAAGCCTTTCTTTCTGTTCTTGACAATTTGGATATGATCTATGAGGATGTGCGTGCGAGCGCGCGGAATAATTATAATAATGGACCGCCCGCTCCGCAGCAGCACATAACAAATTGCGTCAATGGAATGTCATACCAACATAACACGGGACAACCAAACGCTCAGCCTTGCGGCAATCATAACAGTTTTAACCGCCGTAATGGAAAACAATATAACAAACATCCACACCAGAATAGGTACAATCCGATTTATCAAAACACACAGCAACAATACGGTAATTCACCGATAAATCACAACGGTAATTACCAGTACCAGAATAATGGAAATCGTCACAAGGGAAAGAAATGGAACAATTATAACAATCCACCACAGTACAGTCAGCCGAGTCACTTCACTCCCTCTCAGAAAATAAATTTTTCACAGCCGAAAAATGCGACATTTTCTCACCAACCCAACCAACAGTTCAGGAACAATAGTCAGGACAATTCGTCGGATGCTTTTCCTGACACCGCCGGTTATAATAGCCAAGGAAATCCGACTATTTTTTACACACAGGCGAACCAAGCACCAAACGTGATGTCAAATAACACGCAATCAAGTGATGCACAAGTCGTATGGGATACGAACGCAAAATTTCGACCTGGTAGGTCGCAAAATAGTAGTCAAGTAAAAATAACTGACATTTCAGCTCCACCCCAGTCGGAAAACCATTAGCAGCTTCTTTAGGCCTCCACGGGGAAGCTGCGGAACCAACAAGCTCTCATATCTTTAACAACTCATGCCAACCTAAGAAAAAAGGCGCATGACAAACACATTAGCAAAGTCTTATCGTATCGTATAAATGAACGAGTGCTATTAAAGACCCACTTCAAACCATCTTTGATTCATCATAAGAATCGCAAGTGGCAGCACTTGTATGAAGGACCATATATTATCTTAAGAAAGCCGCACATTGGTTGCTATCTATTAGCTGACCCTGTATCTGGACGAATAAAAGGATTGTTTCATCACGCAGACTTGAAGAAATACCGAGTCAACCACTGAAAATATCTGTTAAGTTAAGCTGCTAAAATAAAATATACACACACTAGAAGTTGTTATACTATGTGTGAAGTACCAACGTATGTAAGAGTAATGCACAGGACTAACACCCTGTCGACCTGCCACAACAAGATAAGTAATTTATATGAGCACCTTAAGTAAAACACATTTATTGTAGGAGAGCAAGATTTGCCTTAGATGTAAGTTAGTTTTAAGTTAATTGAGCCATGAACGGCCACAGCCGAAAGAGCTGACAAATAAATATTATAGTAGGGACGTGCTAAGTGCCACCTGCTATCACTAGTTTTAAGTATAGCAAAGCTCTCTCCTCTTGAATGAAATAAATTAAAATGATCATTCAGACCAGAATGATTGCTCGTAGGTTAAAAAAAAAAATTATTAATGTCGCTTACTCTAATGAGGTAAATGTTATGTTATGCATAAGGAGTGTGTGACAACAAATTTTATGAGACCACCTATGAAACGCAGCAGGCAAAAAGCAGCAGCTTAGCATATAAGAATCAAGTAATCAATAACGATCCAGGTAGCAGGAAAGAAGTGCGCAACTCAATTATTTTATTATAATACGGAGAAAACCGTATACGCTCATAACAATTTTACGGCACAGTGCAGCTGAAATACAAAGATCATTTATAAATAAATTAGTTTAGTACTAGAAATATCTATTTCAGGTCCTCGAGATACGACGATTTTTTTTTTTTTAGAAAACAATTTTACGATACATGGAACAGAAGATAGTTAACAGACACAGTTCACTGCTAATGCATGGTTTAAGTAATTTTAGATATGCATAGAAAATTGTTTAGAGAGCTGGATCAGACGACACTGAAACTACTGTATCGATTTAATTATACTATTTGTCATGAAAAACTAAGGTGATAATAATTTATGTTAAGCTCATCATATCATACGTCATTAACACTGTGTCTTCAAATCTCTTCACTCCATAAAAGGCTTTTGTGTTTTCCTCTAACCAGTATCCTTACCATCCTACCTTATCCAGTAGAGAAGTGAATTTTACGAGCTGGTTGCATGATTGATACATACAGGCTATACGAATGGATAGTCGTGACACATTGGTTGTCGACGGGCTATGCTTATTCTTCGCAAATTGCGAGTTCAATTAAGATTTGTTATGTGCAATTGCACGACAGGGAACACCAAGCTTCCCAATTTCCCAATGGTAGTTTGAACACGAACTGTTCATCACGTAAACGAAGCCACATTGACTATGTCTTCAAACTAACGACGTAATAGAGAGAAAATAAAAGAGCTGAACTTGCGAAAAGAGTAACTATTGTAAAAAGAAAAGAATAACAAGATTTCGAACAAAGTGTAAACCTAAAGTGCCTTGGAAGCACAAACTACGAACAAGAGACACGCTTTTCGTCAGGCCTTGTAGTCACAGAGACTAAATATTTCTTTGTAAATAATTTTTAGACATGATATGTATACTAAATGTTAACTGTACTTTGTAGTAATAATGCAGTCAGTAATAAATGGACACGTATGTGCTGCTGCGTGTGAACCGACTATAGACAAGTAATTAATGGACACGTATAAAAGTGGTGCGTGTGAACCTTAACATGACGACCAAATAAATGTTAACACGAATTAATAATAACGTGTGAACTGAAAAGGTGATAACTCCAAGGACACGCGTGAAATACCGCGTGTGAAGTAATGTTATAAGTACTTGTACCACGAAACCACGATGTAGAAAGCCGAACAGTGAAAGTGAATAAGTGTTGTACTTACCACAAACGGTACTGTACGCCTTTCCACGGACGCATTCTTCGAAACAGCTGCGGGAGTCGCCGCATCTGGCTGCTTCCGTAATCCAGAGTCGATGAAAAACTGTGTAAAAACTCACACCACGGCTAGTAGACACCTAACGCTCTGCTTCTCGCAGAATGCTGCTGCTAGCGTTGTGGAACTGTCAAGTTATTGTCACGTGATTGTGACCAACGGACGTAACACTGTGTACGGTGAGCGCTCAACAATCAATTTTTCTTTGCACAACGAGCGCGGATGCCAAATGTGTTTGAAATGCATTCAAAATAAAATATGATGAAGCAATGAATTAAGCACTCATGTACCTTGTGAAATTATAAAGACACTAGTCGGAAGAGTCTTAAGCTCGATTTTGACAATTGCTACCGAATTTACTGACCAGGCCGAGTAATGACGAAAACGTGTCGAACCAAATAAAACCAGAAAAATAGATAAATATGAGAACTGAGAATTCCTAAGAGAATGAGACCTTATGTACATAAACAATTGTTATCCTTACCTAATCCAATTTTCTTTTAGACTAAGTTATTAGTAAGTAAGCACATTCTAATACAAATCTTTTTCTGTATTTTTCATGTACGAAAACATAAATGGAAGCACGGACATGTGTCAAGTGAAATAGAGACCGCCACCATACGGCTCAACATGTTGCAGAACCAATCTTCCAGTTCCTGACCCACGACGTATTTCCAACGCAACATCACACCCCGACAACTACTCCAACTTCCACAGTGAAAGTGATGCCCTACTTTTCCTCCACTGTGAAAGTGTAATCAATTTCCCCACTCAAGTGCAGTGCTATCATTTATACCCGAAGTTCTACCACTCCCAGTGCAACTCATACCTACCCAAGTGTAGTGAAACATTTTTTTTTTTTTTTGCAGGTCATAAAAGCCACAAATAAGTAAAGTGCTACGTATTTACTGCAAGAAATCTTCGACGAAACAACGACAAAAATATTCCTGTAGTATGTCACTGTAAAACAAGAATGTCAATTTTTTGTATCATATTTTTTCCACGAGTGCACACAGCACCCAGACTTCCTGCGAAGTCAAGTAATTTATTTCTTTGTTTTTTTTTTATTATGCCATGTATAATGTATCTATGTATGTGTCTCTTTATCTTAATTTCATTATCTTTTACCGAGAAATGAACATTTGTTATCCTTGTACAATACATTAGAAAGGGCACAGTTCAATTGTCATGTAGTTACCCTATGGACAAATTACTATCAATTTCAGTCGTACGAATATACTTACCTGATACTCTGTATGTTAATCACTTTGTCTGATGCAGTGTGTAAAATCTATTGTAAAGAATTTTTGCAAGTAATACTAACTTGTTTCACGAAAGCAATAATATCACGACTACGCGTGAGTCTCGATGATCCTGACGGAGTCATCGCTCCTCACGCGGGAAGCAATGTGATATTATTGGATTTCAGACATTTTGCATATGAGAAAAGGACAGCCACCAAGCTGTAGTTTGCAGTGATACTAAGCATGACAACACGAGAGTAAAAAAAAAAAAAACGAAATCTGTTTATAACGTTCGCCTACACCAAGACGCGCGGCCAGCGTTTAAAAGGTACTTTTAAATACTATGACTCGCTGGGCGCAGATATTTAAAATCATTGCCGCAGCGCTTGATAGCAAGAAGCTGCGAAACAGAAGAAAGAACAATTTATCATTTGTTAGGAAAATTCTAGAGTCTTTATAGTTGGTTGTACTTCTGGTCGCCGATATGTTAACATGTACTTCATTACCTTCGATGTTTGGTTGCCGACTTGTTAAGACGTGTTGTGTAGCACCGCTACAAGTTATATTTCTTTTGGTGTGAAAAACCACGTTATCACCAAGAAAACAAAAACGCTTTTGTAAACTTTGTGACGATAAAAAAAATACTTACGCGCACGCCAGGACATTTAATTTTTTACAAAATATCACACATACAGAAGCAGCGATTGTTGGACTGCTCCATGTATGAGAAAAACATAAAAATGTAAGTTTTGTATACATTGTAAATTTGTTAATGTTTATAGTTTAACGCCTTTGTTCTTTACGAATATATTGATGCTTCACTATACAGAAAATCTATGCTTATTCTTTTCTTTAAATCAACCACAAATAATGTTTATGTTTAAATGAACTTTGTTACAGGTTCGCTCTTTATCGCGGTGTCTCGATTGTATTTGGGAGACCATTAACGTGTTCAATTTCCGATCTGACAACTTTTTTTACAAAATTTCACTGTTTTGCATTCATTTCCAATTCTTTTTTTTTATTATTCAAATAGGTCCCTTAGGTAATTTCATTGAAGAGTCTGATTGCGTGAAAGCAATCCGGGTTAAGAGGTCATTTGAGAAACTATTTTCACGCAATCAATCCGTACGTCTCCTAAACACAATCGAGAACCGACGCATCATTGATCATTCATTAATTTTTCCCTTTTTCCAAGTCGTACCAAGAAACGGCCAAGGAGAACTGCCGTGAGTACGCAGTCTAGTGTTAAAAGGTTGCATTCTTTATCTTGTCGGCAAACATTGCCATGAATTATCAACATCAATGTTATATTTGGTTAAATATGAAAAGCCAAGACAAAAAAAAAAACCTTTTAACGCTAGACTATGCAACACAGAAGTTGCATCGGGATTGAATATAGTAGGCAGAAGGCCGACTTACGTCCAGGGGGAGGAATGTTTCAAACAGTCTGTATATGTGCCGTTACTGAGAGGCCAGTATTAGATTGCGACGCACCACTGGGTGTTTACTGTAACCCTTGGAGCTTCATATTGACGATGACACACACAAATTGCATCGGGATTGTATATAGTAGGCACAATGCCGACTTACGTCCAGGGGGAGTAATGCTTCAAACAGTCTGTATACGTGCCTTTCCTGAGAGGACAGTATTAGATTGCGACGCATCACTGGGTGTTTGCTGCCACCCTTGGAGCTTCATATTGACGATGAAACACAGAAATTGCATCGGGATTGAATATAGTAGGCACAATGCCGACTTACGTCCAGGGGGAGTAATGCTTCAAACAGTTGTATACGTGCCTTTCCTGAGAGGCTAGAAATTAGACTGCGACGCACCACTGGGCGTTTACTGTAACCCTTGGAGCTTCATATTGACGATGAAACAGAGAAATTGCATCGGGATTGAATATAGTAGCCACAATGCCGACTTACGTCCAGGGGGAGCAATGCTTCAAACTGTCTGTATACGTGCCTTTCCTGAGAGGCCAGTATTAGATTGCGACGCACCACTGGGAGTTTACTGTAACCCTTGGAGCTTCATATTGACTATGAAACACAGAAATTGCATCGGGATTGAATATAGTAGGCACAATGCCGACTTACGTCCAGGGGGAGCAATGCTTCAAACAGCCTGTATACGTGTCTTTCCTGAGAGGCCAGTATTAGTTTGCGACGAACCACTGGGTGTTTACTCTAACCCTTGGAGCTTCATATTGACGATGAAACAAAGAAATTGCATCGGGATTGAATATAGTAGGCACAATGCCGACTTACGTCCAGGGGGAGTAATGCTTCAAATAGTCTGTATATGTGCCGTTACTGAGAGGCGAGTATTAGATTGCGACGCAGCACTGGGTGCTTGCTGTAACCCTTGGAGCTTCATATTGACGATGACAGACAGAAATTGCATCGGGATTGAATATAGTAGGCACAATGCCGACTTGCGTCCAGGGGGAACAATGCTGCAAACAGTCTGTATACGTGCCTTTCCTGAGAGGCCAGTATTAGATTGCGACACATCACTGGATGTTTACTGTAACCCTTGGAGCTTCACATTGACGATGAAACACAGAAATTGCATCGGGATTGTATATAGTAGGCACAACGCCGACTTACGTCCAGGGGGAGCAATGCTTCATACAGTTGTATACGTGCCTTTCCTGATATTCGAGTATTAGATTGCGACGCACCACTGGGTGTTTTCTGTAACCTTTGGAGCTTCATATTGACGATTAAACACAGAAATCGCATCGGGATTGAATATAGTAGGCACAATGCCGACTTACGTCCAGGGGGAGCAATGCTTCAAACAGTCTGTATACGTGCCTTTCCTGAGAGGCCAGTATTAGATTGCGACGCATCACTGGGTGTTTACTGCCACCCTTGGAGCTTCATATTGACGATGAAACACAGAAATTGCATCGGGATTGAATATAGTAGGCAGAAGGCCGTCTTACGTACAGGGGGAATAATGCTTCAAACAGTCTGTATATGTGCCGTTACTGAGAGGCCAGTATTAGATTGCGACGCAGCACTGGGTGTTTACTGTAACCCTTGGAGCTTCATATTGACGATTAAACACAGATATTGCATCGGGATTGAATAAAGTAGGCACAATGCCGACTTACGTCCAGGGGGAGAAATGCTTCAAACAGTCTGTATATGTGCCGTTATTGAGAGGTCAGTATTAGATTGCGACGCACCACTGGGTGTTTACTGTAACCCTTGGAGCTTCATATTGACGGTGAAACACAGAAATTGCATCGGGATTGAATATAGTAGGCACAATGCCAACTTACGTCCAGGGGGAGCAATGCTTCATACAGTTGTATACGTGCCTTTCCTGAGAGGCCAGAAATTAGACTGCGACGCACCACTGGGAGTTTACTGTAACGCTTGGAGCTTCATATTGACGATGAAACACAGTTATTGCATCGGGATTGAATATAGTAGGCACAACGCCGACTTACGTCCAGGGGGAGCAATGTTTCATACAGTTGTATACGTGCCTTTCCTGAGATTCGAGTATTAGATTGCGACGCACCACTGGGTGTTTTCTGTAACCTTTGGAGCTTCATATTGACGATGAAACACAGATATTGCGTCGGGATTGAATATAGTAGGCAGAAGGCCGACTTACGTCCAGGGGGAGGAATGCTTCAAACAGTCTGTATATGTGCCGTTACTGAGAGGCGAGTATTAGATTGCGACGCAGCACTGGGTGCTTGCTATAACCCTTGGAGCTTCATATTGACGATGACAGACAGAAATTGCATCGGCATTGAATATAGTAGGCACAATGCCGACTTGCGTCCAGGGGGAGCAATGCTGCAAACAGTCTGTATACGTGCCTTTCCTGAGAGGCGAGTATTAGATTGCGACCCATCACTGGATGTTTACTGTAACCCTTGGAGCTTCATTTTGACGATGAAACACAGAAATTGCATCGGGATTGTATATAGTAGGCACAATGCCAACTTACGTCCAGGGGGAGCAATGCTTCATACAGTTGTATACGTGCCTTTCCTGAGAGGCCAGAAATTAGACTGCGACGCACCACTGGGAGTTTACTGTAACCCTTGGAGCTTCATATTGACGATGAAACACAGTTATTGCATCGGGATTGAATATAGTAGGCACAACGCCGACTTACGTCCAGGGGGAGCAATGTTTCATACAGTTGTATACGTGCCTTTCCTGAGATTCGAGTATTAGATTGCGACGCACCACTGGGTGTTTTCTGTAACCTTTGGAGCTTCATATTGACGATGAAACACAGATATTGCGTCGGGATTGAATATAGTAGGCAGAAGGCCGACTTACGTCCAGGGGGAGGAATGCTTCAAACAGTCTGTATATGTGCCGTTACTGAGAGGCCAGTATTAGATTGCGACGCAGCACTGGGTGTTTACTGTAACCCTTGGAGCTTCATATTGACGATTAAACACAGATATTGCATCGGGATTGAATAAAGTAGGCACAATGCCGACTTACGTCCAGGGGGAGAAATGCTTCAAACAGTCTGTATATGTGCCGTTATTGAGAGGTCAGTATTAGATTGCGACGCACCACTGGGTGTTTACTGTAACCCTTGGAGCCTCATATTGACGATGAAACACAGAAATTGCATCGGGATTGAATATAGTAGGTTAAATGCCGACTTACGTCCAGGGGGAGCAATGCTTCAAACAGCCTGTATACGTGCCTTTCCTGAGAGGCCAGTATTAGATTGCGACACACCACTGGGTGTTTAATGTAACCCTTGGAGCTTCATATTGACTATGAAACACAGAAATTGCATCGGGATTGAATATAGTAGGCACAATGCCGACTTACGTCCAGGGGGAGCAATGCTTCAAACAGTCTGTATGCGTGCCTTTCCTGAGAGGCCAGTATTAGACTGCGACGCACCACTGGGAGTTTACTGTAACCCTTGGAGCTTCATATTGACGATGAAACAAAGAAATTGCATCGGGATTGAATATAGTAGGCACAATGCCGACTTACGTCCAGGGGGAGTAATGCTTCAAACAGTCTGTATATGTGCCGTTAATGAGAGGCCAGTATTAGATTGCGACGCACCACTGGGTGTTTACTGTAACCCTTGGAGCTTCATATTGATGATGAAACACAGAAATTGCATCGGGATTGAATATCGTAGGCAGAAGGCCAACTTACGTCCAGGGGGAGTAATGCTTCAAACAGTCTGTATACGTGCCTTTCCTGAGAGGCCAGTATTAGATTGCGACACATCACTGGGTGTTTACTGTAACCCTTGGAGCTTCATATTGACGATGACACACACAAATTGCATCGGGATTGAAAATAGTAGGCACAATGCCGATTTACGTCCAGGGGGAGTAATGCTTCAAACAGTCTGTATACGTGCCTTTCCTGAGAGGCCAGTATTAGACTGTGACGCACCACTGGGAGTTTACTGTAACCCTTGGAGCTTCATATTGACGATGAAACACAGAAATTGCATCAAGATTGAATATAGTAGGCAGATGGCCGACTTACGTCCAGGGGGAGGAATGCTTCAAACAGTCTGTATATGTGCCGTTACTGAGAGGCCAGTATTAGATGGCGACGCACCACTGGGTGTTTACTGTAACCCTTGGAGCTTCATATTGACAATGAAACACAGAAATTGCATCGGGATTGAATATTGTAGGCAGAAGGCCGACTTACGTACAGGGGGAGGAATGCTTCAAACAATCTGTATACGTGCCTTTCCTGAGAGGCCAGTATTAGATTGCGACACACCACTGGGTGTTTACTGTAACCCTTGGAGCTTCATATTGACTATGAAACACAGAAATTGCATCGGGATTGAATATAGTAGGCACAATGCCGACTTACGTCCAGGGGGAGCAATGCTTCAAACAGTCTGTATACGTGCCTTTCCTGAGAGGCCAGTATTAGACTGCGACGCACCACTGGGAGTTTACTGTAACCCTTGGAGCTTCATATTGACGATGAAACACTGAAATTGCATCAAGATTGAATATAGTAGGCAGAAGGCCGTCTTACGCCCAGGGGGAGGAATGCTTCAAACAGTCTGTATATGTGCCGTTACTGAGAGGCCAGTATTAGATTGCGTTGCACCACTGGGTGTTTACTGTAACCCTTGGAGCTTCATATTGACTATGAAACACAGAAATTGCATCGGGATTGTATATAGTAGGCAGAAGGCCGACTTACGTCCAGGGGGACTAATGATTCAAACAGTCTGTATACGTGCCTTTCCTGAGAGGCCAGTATTAGATTGCGACGCATCACTGGGTGTTTACTGCCACCCTTGGAGCTTCATATTGACGATTAAACACAGAAATTGCCTCGGGATTGAATATAGTAGGCACAATGCAGACTTACGTCCAGGGGGAGCAATGCTTCATACAGTTGTATACGTGCCTTTCCTGAGATTCCAGTATTAGATTGCGACGCACCACTGGGTGTTTACTGTAACCCTTGGAGCTTCATATTGACGATGAAACACAGAAATTGCATCGGGATTGAAAATAGTGGGCAGAAGGCCGACTTACGTCCAGGGGGAGAAATGCTTCAAACAGTCTGTATATGTGCCGTTAGTGAGAGGCCAGTATTAGATTGCGACGCACAACTGGGTGTTTACTGTAACCCTTGGAGCTTCATATTGACTATTGTGATATTATTGGATTTCAGACATTTTGCATATGAGAAAAGGACAGCCATCGAGCTGTAGTTTGTAATGATACTAAGCATGACAACACGAGAGTAAAGAAACGAAATCTGTTTATAACGTGCGCCTATACCAAGACGCGCGGCCAGCGTTTAAAAGGTACTTTTAAATACTATGACTCGCTGGGCGCAGATATTTAAAATCATTGCCGCAGCGCTTGATAGCAAGAAGCTGCGAAACAGAAGAAAGAACAATTTATCATTTGTTAGGAAAATTCTAGAGTCTTTATAGTTAGTTGTACTTCTGGTCGCCGATATGTTAACATGTACTTCATTACCTTTGATGTTTGGTTGCCGACTTGTTAAGACGTGTTGTGTAGCACCGCTACAAGTTATATTTCTTTTGGTGTGAAAAACCACGTTATCACCAAGAAAACAAAAACGCTTTTATAAACTTTGTGACGATAAAAAATACTTACGCGCACGCCAGGACATTTAATTTTTTACAAAATATCACACATACAGAAGCAGCGATTGTTGGACTGCTCCATGTATGAGAAAAACATAAAAATGTAAGTTTTGTATTCATTGTAAATTAGGTAATGTTTATAGTTTAACGCCTTTCTTCTTTAAAAATATACTTTTCCTCCACTGTTCAGAAAATCTATGCTTATTCTTTTCTTTAAATTAACCACAAATAATGTTTATGTTTAAATGAACTTTGTTACAGGTTCGCTCTTTATCGCGGTGTGTCGATTGTATTTGGGAGACCATTAACGTGTTCAGTTTACGATCTGACAACTTTTTTTTTTACAAAATTTTACTGTTTTTCATTTTTTTATTATTCAAATAGGTCCCTTAGGTAATTTCATTGAAGAGTCTGATTGCGTGAAAGCAATCCGGGTTAAGAGGTTATTTGAGAAACTATTTTCACGCAATCACTCCGTACGTCTCCTAAACACAATCGAGAACCGACGCATCGTCGATCATTCATTAATTTTTCTCTTTTTCCAAGTCGTACCAAGAAACGGCCAAGGAGAACTGCCGTGAGTACGCAATCTAGTGTTAAAAGGTTGCATTCTTTATCTTGTCGGCAAACATTGCCATGAATTATCAACATCAATGTTATATTTGGTTAAATGTTAAAAGCCAAAAAAAAACCTTTTGACGCTAGATGTTGCGCCCGAACGTGGGGCTTGACTGAAAAACTAATTTGTTATTTTTATTTTCATGCTACCATCTGGAGAAAATTGGAAGCCAAAACCAGTGATAAAAAAAGGACGCATATGCAGAAAATCGCAGTAAGAATCCACAACAGCAATAAATAGCAGCGTGCAAGACAACTAATGTGAGTACGATTTTTCATTACGTTTGAAGCTTTGCGTACCGAGCATTCAGTCGGCTCGTGACATTCACTCTCTACGCTTTTTTTCGTTTTCCTCAAGCAATTTAATTTCCAAATTTCTGTTTCTTTTTTTCTATTAGACCCGCCTCTATCACATCATTTCGCTTACAATAGTTAGAAATAGTTAGCAAGAATTCCATTGTTGTGCATTTTAGTAAATCACAATGGCCGCCAGTTTCAGTGCTCTATAAGTGTTTTTCTTTTATTTTATCTCTCGTTGCCATATTGGCATTTTCGTGTGTCAGAGATTCAATTGTTTATAACGCGCAAGCAATATCTGAGAAATCAGGACGCGAAATCCTTGGCGCACCTGACAAGTGAAAATCATAATTTAAAAAAAAAAAAATTATCTTTTCTAGCTCGTGCAGTGTAACTACTTAAAATTTACGATGGCTGATGAGCAACCAAGGCAACTTAGACCGCGCGCGGGTGTAAACAAACCTGAATCTCGTAGTGAGGGAACAACACAGGACGAAGCGACACGTGAGCTGTCGGCGCCACAGACCGCGTCGCAGTCACATGAATGCTCGCTGTCAGATATACTAAAATTGTTTGCTGATATGAAAACCAGTTTTGAAGCAAACATGGCACAGTTAACAAACCAAAGTGACAATATTGAAACGCAAATCAGTCAGTTAACAAACCAAAGTGACAATATTGAAACGCAAATCAGTCAGTTGACAAACCAAAGTGACAATATTGAAACGCAAATCAGTCAGTTAGCAAACCAAAGTGACAGCAGGTTCAACAGTTTAGAATCAAGGGTAGAGGACACTCAAGTGCGAATGAACAATATAAATTCTGTTATTACCGACATCCAAGCACAAATCAAAAAATCGAATGACACCATGGAGGAAAAAATTAAAGCCATTACCACTGCTTACGCAAGCGAGCTAAACGCAAGCGTACACGCAAAAATTGATAGTGTTCTTTCGATGGTGGAATCCGCCGAGACCAATATTGGTAGCAAGTTCATAGATATGCAGGCCCAAATAGATGTGTGTAAATCAACTGCGAGTGACTCTTTGAAACATTACAGTGATGTTTCAAAGAGAGTAAGCCAATTGACAGAAAGTGTCAACCACTTTGGCGAGCGAGTCGAAGACCTTGCTCAGCAAATATCCGATGTCAATATTGACAAAAAGATCGCAGATGTCAACACCGGTATAAGCAATACACTTAATAGGGAATTTGAAGAGTGGATGCAATCCAAAGAACAGTACATTGTCAGCAAGGTACACGCTGAACTAAAGGGTACGGTTAAATCTGCTACAGCAGAAATCTTAACCGCTCCCGGTACTTCTGGTGACACTTTAACCAGTGAATTAGGTGAAATCAGACGAGCATTTAGCCACGATCTTCCGGAATGGAAACGTCAGCTAAGCAATGATATAGATCAACTGAGACGACAAGTTACGGAATTGCAAGGTGACAATCAAAGTGAGTATTCGCTACCGCCAGAACACGATAATCGTCAATATCCCGAGTGTCAGGTACAATTCTCACCAACAGTAAATAATACGCGTGGCGAAACTTCTACGTCACGTAGTCATGCCGATCAACTAACACTCGTTGAACTAATGCGAGACGAGAGTGTGCTAAAACACCGAGTTTTTCAGCCATTTATACCTGAAAAACGAAATATACATCCCATAGTATTTCTAAAATCATTCACAGGTGCTTTTCCAGAATCATGGAACGACAGGCAGCGGATACAGTTCATCTTAGGCTATGTACACGGTGAAGGATCAATTTGGGGTACAGAAATAATAGACAAATGTCACACCTATGCAGATTTTGAAAAGCATTTTTTGAATAAATTCTGGAGTTCAGGTATACAACAAAGACTCCGAAAGGAGGTTTACAACGCCGAACCTTTCAACACCAAAGGAGGAGGTTTGAGACGTTATTTTGAAAAATATCTACGTAAAATTCAGTATTGGGACACGCCCATTTCAACCAAAGATGTAATCATGATCTTAAAGTCAAAACTTCCTGTGTCAATAAGAGAAAAACTAGTTAATGTGAGTGAAGAAGACCTAGAAGCCTTTCTTTCTGTTCTTGACAATTTGGATATGATCTATGAGGATGTGCGTGCGAGCGCGCGGAATAATTATAATAATGGACCGCCCGCTCCGCAGCAGCACATAACAAATTGCGTCAATGGAATGTCATACCAACATAACACGGGACAACCAAACGCTCAGCCTTGCGGCAATCATAACAGTTTTAACCGCCGTAATGGAAAACAATATAACAAACATCCACACCAGAATAGGTACAATCCGATTTATCAAAACACACAGCAACAATACGGTAATTCACCGATAAATCACAACGGTAATTACCAGTACCAGAATAATGGAAATCGTCACAAGGGAAAGAAATGGAACAATTATAACAATCCACCACAGTACAGTCAGCCGAGTCACTTCACTCCCTCTCAGAAAATAAATTTTTCACAGCCGAAAAATGCGACATTTTCTCACCAACCCAACCAACAGTTCAGGAACAATAGTCAGGACAATTCGTCGGATGCTTTTCCTGACACCGCCGGTTATAATAGCCAAGGAAATCCGACTATTTTTTACACACAGGCGAACCAAGCACCAAACGTGATGTCAAATAACACGCAATCAAGTGATGCACAAGTCGTATGGGATACGAACGCAAAATTTCGACCTGGTAGGTCGCAAAATAGTAGTCAAGTAAAAATAACTGACATTTCAGCTCCACCCCAGTCGGAAAACCATTAGCAGCTTCTTTAGGCCTCCACGGGGAAGCTGCGGAACCAACAAGCTCTCATATCTTTAACAACTCATGCCAACCTAAGAAAAAAGGCGCATGACAAACACATTAGCAAAGTCTTATCGTATCGTATAAATGAACGAGTGCTATTAAAGACCCACTTCAAACCATCTTTGATTCATCATAAGAATCGCAAGTGGCAGCACTTGTATGAAGGACCATATATTATCTTAAGAAAGCCGCACATTGGTTGCTATCTATTAGCTGACCCTGTATCTGGACGAATAAAAGGATTGTTTCATCACGCAGACTTGAAGAAATACCGAGTCAACCACTGAAAATATCTGTTAAGTTAAGCTGCTAAAATAAAATATACACACACTAGAAGTTGTTATACTATGTGTGAAGTACCAACGTATGTAAGAGTAATGCACAGGACTAACACCCTGTCGACCTGCCACAACAAGATAAGTAATTTATATGAGCACCTTAAGTAAAACACATTTATTGTAGGAGAGCAAGATTTGCCTTAGATGTAAGTTAGTTTTAAGTTAATTGAGCCATGAACGGCCACAGCCGAAAGAGCTGACAAATAAATATTATAGTAGGGACGTGCTAAGTGCCACCTGCTATCACTAGTTTTAAGTATAGCAAAGCTCTCTCCTCTTGAATGAAATAAATTAAAATGATCATTCAGACCAGAATGATTGCTCGTAGGTTAAAAAAAAAAATTATTAATGTCGCTTACTCTAATGAGGTAAATGTTATGTTATGCATAAGGAGTGTGTGACAACAAATTTTATGAGACCACCTATGAAACGCAGCAGGCAAAAAGCAGCAGCTTAGCATATAAGAATCAAGTAATCAATAACGATCCAGGTAGCAGGAAAGAAGTGCGCAACTCAATTATTTTATTATAATACGGAGAAAACCGTATACGCTCATAACAATTTTACGGCACAGTGCAGCTGAAATACAAAGATCATTTATAAATAAATTAGTTTAGTACTAGAAATATCTATTTCAGGTCCTCGAGATACGACGATTTTTTTTTTTTTAGAAAACAATTTTACGATACATGGAACAGAAGATAGTTAACAGACACAGTTCACTGCTAATGCATGGTTTAAGTAATTTTAGATATGCATAGAAAATTGTTTAGAGAGCTGGATCAGACGACACTGAAACTACTGTATCGATTTAATTATACTATTTGTCATGAAAAACTAAGGTGATAATAATTTATGTTAAGCTCATCATATCATACGTCATTAACACTGTGTCTTCAAATCTCTTCACTCCATAAAAGGCTTTTGTGTTTTCCTCTAACCAGTATCCTTACCATCCTACCTTATCCAGTAGAGAAGTGAATTTTACGAGCTGGTTGCATGATTGATACATACAGGCTATACGAATGGATAGTCGTGACACATTGGTTGTCGACGGGCTATGCTTATTCTTCGCAAATTGCGAGTTCAATTAAGATTTGTTATGTGCAATTGCACGACAGGGAACACCAAGCTTCCCAATTTCCCAATGGTAGTTTGAACACGAACTGTTCATCACGTAAACGAAGCCACATTGACTATGTCTTCAAACTAACGACGTAATAGAGAGAAAATAAAAGAGCTGAACTTGCGAAAAGAGTAACTATTGTAAAAAGAAAAGAATAACAAGATTTCGAACAAAGTGTAAACCTAAAGTGCCTTGGAAGCACAAACTACGAACAAGAGACACGCTTTTCGTCAGGCCTTGTAGTCACAGAGACTAAATATTTCTTTGTAAATAATTTTTAGACATGATATGTATACTAAATGTTAACTGTACTTTGTAGTAATAATGCAGTCAGTAATAAATGGACACGTATGTGCTGCTGCGTGTGAACCGACTATAGACAAGTAATTAATGGACACGTATAAAAGTGGTGCGTGTGAACCTTAACATGACGACCAAATAAATGTTAACACGAATTAATAATAACGTGTGAACTGAAAAGGTGATAACTCCAAGGACACGCGTGAAATACCGCGTGTGAAGTAATGTTATAAGTACTTGTACCACGAAACCACGATGTAGAAAGCCGAACAGTGAAAGTGAATAAGTGTTGTACTTACCACAAACGGTACTGTACGCCTTTCCACGGACGCATTCTTCGAAACAGCTGCGGGAGTCGCCGCATCTGGCTGCTTCCGTAATCCAGAGTCGATGAAAAACTGTGTAAAAACTCACACCACGGCTAGTAGACACCTAACGCTCTGCTTCTCGCAGAATGCTGCTGCTAGCGTTGTGGAACTGTCAAGTTATTGTCACGTGATTGTGACCAACGGACGTAACACTGTGTACGGTGAGCGCTCAACAATCAATTTTTCTTTGCACAACGAGCGCGGATGCCAAATGTGTTTGAAATGCATTCAAAATAAAATATGATGAAGCAATGAATTAAGCACTCATGTACCTTGTGAAATTATAAAGACACTAGTCGGAAGAGTCTTAAGCTCGATTTTGACAATTGCTACCGAATTTACTGACCAGGCCGAGTAATGACGAAAACGTGTCGAACCAAATAAAACCAGAAAAATAGATAAATATGAGAACTGAGAATTCCTAAGAGAATGAGACCTTATGTACATAAACAATTGTTATCCTTACCTAATCCAATTTTCTTTTAGACTAAGTTATTAGTAAGTAAGCACATTCTAATACAAATCTTTTTCTGTATTTTTCATGTACGAAAACATAAATGGAAGCACGGACATGTGTCAAGTGAAATAGAGACCGCCACCATACGGCTCAACATGTTGCAGAACCAATCTTCCAGTTCCTGACCCACGACGTATTTCCAACGCAACATCACACCCCGACAACTACTCCAACTTCCACAGTGAAAGTGATGCCCTACTTTTCCTCCACTGTGAAAGTGTAATCAATTTCCCCACTCAAGTGCAGTGCTATCATTTATACCCGAAGTTCTACCACTCCCAGTGCAACTCATACCTACCCAAGTGTAGTGAAACATTTTTTTTTTTTTTTGCAGGTCATAAAAGCCACAAATAAGTAAAGTGCTACGTATTTACTGCAAGAAATCTTCGACGAAACAACGACAAAAATATTCCTGTAGTATGTCACTGTAAAACAAGAATGTCAATTTTTTGTATCATATTTTTTCCACGAGTGCACACAGCACCCAGACTTCCTGCGAAGTCAAGTAATTTATTTCTTTGTTTTTTTTTTATTATGCCATGTATAATGTATCTATGTATGTGTCTCTTTATCTTAATTTCATTATCTTTTACCGAGAAATGAACATTTGTTATCCTTGTACAATACATTAGAAAGGGCACAGTTCAATTGTCATGTAGTTACCCTATGGACAAATTACTATCAATTTCAGTCGTACGAATATACTTACCTGATACTCTGTATGTTAATCACTTTGTCTGATGCAGTGTGTAAAATCTATTGTAAAGAATTTTTGCAAGTAATACTAACTTGTTTCACGAAAGCAATAATATCACGACTACGCGTGAGTCTCGATGATCCTGACGGAGTCATCGCTCCTCACGCGGGAAGCAATGTGATATTATTGGATTTCAGACATTTTGCATATGAGAAAAGGACAGCCACCAAGCTGTAGTTTGCAGTGATACTAAGCATGACAACACGAGAGTAAAAAAAAAAAAAACGAAATCTGTTTATAACGTTCGCCTACACCAAGACGCGCGGCCAGCGTTTAAAAGGTACTTTTAAATACTATGACTCGCTGGGCGCAGATATTTAAAATCATTGCCGCAGCGCTTGATAGCAAGAAGCTGCGAAACAGAAGAAAGAACAATTTATCATTTGTTAGGAAAATTCTAGAGTCTTTATAGTTGGTTGTACTTCTGGTCGCCGATATGTTAACATGTACTTCATTACCTTCGATGTTTGGTTGCCGACTTGTTAAGACGTGTTGTGTAGCACCGCTACAAGTTATATTTCTTTTGGTGTGAAAAACCACGTTATCACCAAGAAAACAAAAACGCTTTTGTAAACTTTGTGACGATAAAAAAAATACTTACGCGCACGCCAGGACATTTAATTTTTTACAAAATATCACACATACAGAAGCAGCGATTGTTGGACTGCTCCATGTATGAGAAAAACATAAAAATGTAAGTTTTGTATACATTGTAAATTTGTTAATGTTTATAGTTTAACGCCTTTGTTCTTTACGAATATATTGATGCTTCACTATACAGAAAATCTATGCTTATTCTTTTCTTTAAATCAACCACAAATAATGTTTATGTTTAAATGAACTTTGTTACAGGTTCGCTCTTTATCGCGGTGTCTCGATTGTATTTGGGAGACCATTAACGTGTTCAATTTCCGATCTGACAACTTTTTTTACAAAATTTCACTGTTTTGCATTCATTTCCAATTCTTTTTTTTTATTATTCAAATAGGTCCCTTAGGTAATTTCATTGAAGAGTCTGATTGCGTGAAAGCAATCCGGGTTAAGAGGTCATTTGAGAAACTATTTTCACGCAATCAATCCGTACGTCTCCTAAACACAATCGAGAACCGACGCATCATTGATCATTCATTAATTTTTCCCTTTTTCCAAGTCGTACCAAGAAACGGCCAAGGAGAACTGCCGTGAGTACGCAGTCTAGTGTTAAAAGGTTGCATTCTTTATCTTGTCGGCAAACATTGCCATGAATTATCAACATCAATGTTATATTTGGTTAAATATGAAAAGCCAAGACAAAAAAAAAACCTTTTAACGCTAGACTATGCAACACAGAAGTTGCATCGGGATTGAATATAGTAGGCAGAAGGCCGACTTACGTCCAGGGGGAGGAATGTTTCAAACAGTCTGTATATGTGCCGTTACTGAGAGGCCAGTATTAGATTGCGACGCACCACTGGGTGTTTACTGTAACCCTTGGAGCTTCATATTGACGATGACACACACAAATTGCATCGGGATTGTATATAGTAGGCACAATGCCGACTTACGTCCAGGGGGAGTAATGCTTCAAACAGTCTGTATACGTGCCTTTCCTGAGAGGACAGTATTAGATTGCGACGCATCACTGGGTGTTTGCTGCCACCCTTGGAGCTTCATATTGACGATGAAACACAGAAATTGCATCGGGATTGAATATAGTAGGCACAATGCCGACTTACGTCCAGGGGGAGTAATGCTTCAAACAGTTGTATACGTGCCTTTCCTGAGAGGCTAGAAATTAGACTGCGACGCACCACTGGGCGTTTACTGTAACCCTTGGAGCTTCATATTGACGATGAAACAGAGAAATTGCATCGGGATTGAATATAGTAGCCACAATGCCGACTTACGTCCAGGGGGAGCAATGCTTCAAACTGTCTGTATACGTGCCTTTCCTGAGAGGCCAGTATTAGATTGCGACGCACCACTGGGAGTTTACTGTAACCCTTGGAGCTTCATATTGACTATGAAACACAGAAATTGCATCGGGATTGAATATAGTAGGCACAATGCCGACTTACGTCCAGGGGGAGCAATGCTTCAAACAGCCTGTATACGTGTCTTTCCTGAGAGGCCAGTATTAGTTTGCGACGAACCACTGGGTGTTTACTCTAACCCTTGGAGCTTCATATTGACGATGAAACAAAGAAATTGCATCGGGATTGAATATAGTAGGCACAATGCCGACTTACGTCCAGGGGGAGTAATGCTTCAAATAGTCTGTATATGTGCCGTTACTGAGAGGCGAGTATTAGATTGCGACGCAGCACTGGGTGCTTGCTGTAACCCTTGGAGCTTCATATTGACGATGACAGACAGAAATTGCATCGGGATTGAATATAGTAGGCACAATGCCGACTTGCGTCCAGGGGGAACAATGCTGCAAACAGTCTGTATACGTGCCTTTCCTGAGAGGCCAGTATTAGATTGCAACACATCACTGGATGTTTACTGTAACCCTTGGAGCTTCACATTGACGATGAAACACAGAAATTGCATCGGGATTGTATATAGTAGGCACAACGCCGACTTACGTCCAGGGGGAGCAATGCTTCATACAGTTGTATACGTGCCTTTCCTGATATTCGAGTATTAGATTGCGACGCACCACTGGGTGTTTTCTGTAACCTTTGGAGCTTCATATTGACGATTAAACACAGAAATCGCATCGGGATTGAATATAGTAGGCACAATGCCGACTTACGTCCAGGGGGAGCAATGCTTCAAACAGTCTGTATACGTGCCTTTCCTGAGAGGCCAGTATTAGATTGCGACGCATCACTGGGTGTTTACTGCCACCCTTGGAGCTTCATATTGACGATGAAACACAGAAATTGCATCGGGATTGAATATAGTAGGCAGAAGGCCGTCTTACGTACAGGGGGAATAATGCTTCAAACAGTCTGTATATGTGCCGTTACTGAGAGGCCAGTATTAGATTGCGACGCACCACTGGGTGTTTAATGTAACCGTTGGAGCTTCATATAGACTATGAAACACAGAAATTGCATCGGGATTGAATATAGTAGGCACAATGCCGACTTACGTCCAGGGGGAGCAATGCTTCAAACAGCCTGTATACGTGCCTTTCCTGAGAGGCCAGTATTAGATTGCGACGCACCACTGGGTGTTTAATGTAACCCTTGGAGCTTCATATTGACTATGAAACACAGAAATTGCATCGGGATTGAATATAGTAGGCACAATGGCGACTTACGTCCAGGGGGGGCAATGCTTCAAACAGTCTGTATTCGTGCCTTTCCTGAGAGGCCAGTATTAGACTGCGACGCACCACTGGGAGTTTACTGTAACCCCTGGAGCTTCTAATTTACGATGAAACAAAGAAATTGCTTCCGGATTGAATATAGTAGGCACAATGCCGACTTACGTCCAGGGGGAGTAATGCTCCAAACAGTCTGCATATGTGCCGTTACTGAGAGGCCAGTATTAGATTGCGACGCACCACTGGGTGTTTACTGTAACCCTTGGAGCTTCATATTGATGATGAAACACAGAAATTGCATCGGGATTGAATATCGTAGGCAGAAGGCCAACTTACGTCCAGGGGGAGTAATGCTTCAAACAGTCTGTATACGTGCCTTTCCTGAGAGGCCAGTATTAGATTGCGACACATCACTGGGTGTTTACTGTAACCCTTGGAGCTTCATATTGACGATGACACACACTAAATGCATCGGGATTGAATATAGTAGGCACAATGCCGACTTACGTCCAGGGGCAGTAATGCTTCAAACAGTCTGTATACGTGCCTTTCCTGAGAGGCCAGTATTAGATTGCGACGCATCACTGGGTGTTTACTGCCACCCTTGGAGCTTCATATTGACGATGAAACACAGAAATTGCATCGGGATTGAATATAGTAGGCAGAAGGCCGTCTTACGTACAGGGGGAATAATGCTTCAAACAGTCTGTATATGTGCCGTTACTGAGAGGCCAGTATTAGATTGCGACGCACCACTGGGTGTTTAATGTAACCGTTGGAGCTTCATATTGACTATGAAACACAGAAATTGCATCGGGATTGAATATAGTAGGCACAATGCCGACTTACGTCCAGGGGGAGCAATGCTTCAAACAGCCTGTATACGTGTCTTTCCTGAGAGGCCAGTATTAGTTTGCGACGAAACACTGGGTGTTTAATGTAACCCTTGGAGCTTCATATTGACTATGAAACACAGAAATTGCATCGGGATTGAATATAGTAGGCACAATGCCGACTTACGTCCAGGGGGAGCAATGCTTTAAACAGTCTGTATATGTGCCGTTACTGAGATGCCAGTATTAGATAGCGACGCACCACTGGGTGCTTGCTGTAACCCTTGGAGCTTCATATTGACGAAGACACACAGAAATTGCATCGGGATTGAATATAGTAGGCACAATGCCGACTTACGTCCAGGGGGAGAATTGCTTCAAACAGTTTGTATACGTGCCTTTCCTGAGAGGCCAGAAATTAGACTGCGACGCAATACTGGGAGTTTACTGTAACCCTTGGAGCTTCATATTGACGATGAAACACAGAAATTGCATTGGGATTGAATATAGTAGGCACAATGCCGACTTACGTCCAGGGGCAGCAATGCTTCAAACTGTCTGTATACGTGCCTTTCCTGAGAGGCCAGTATTAGATTGCGACGCACCACTGGGTGTTTAATGTAACCCTTGGTGCTTCATATTGACTATGAAACACAGAAATTGCATCGGGATTGAATATAGTAGGCACAATGCCATCTTACGTCCAGGGGGAGCAATGCTTCAAAGAGTCTGTATACGTGCCTTTCCAGAGAGGCCAGTATTAGATTGCGACGCACCACTGGGCGTTTACTGTAACCCTTGGAGCTTCATATTGACGATGAAACACAGAAATTGCATCGGGATTGAATATAGTAGGCACAATGCCGACTTACGTCCAGGGGGAGTAATGCTTCAAACTGTCTGTATATGTGCCGTTATTGAGAGGCCAGTATTAGATTGCGACGCACCACTGGGTGTTTACTGTAACTCTTGGTGCTTCATATTGTTGATGAAACGCAGAATTTGAATCAGGATTGAATATCGTAGGCAGAAGGCCAACTTACGTCCAGGGGGAGTAATGCTTCAAACAGTCTGTGTACGTGCCTTTCCTGAGAGGCCAGTATTAGATTGCGACACACCACTGGGTGTTTACTGTAACCCTTGGGGCTTCATATTGACGATGACACACACAAATTGCATCGAGATTGAATACAATGCTGACTTACGTCCGGGGGGAGCAATGCTTCAAACAGTCTGTATACGTGCCTTTCCTGAGAGGCCAGTATTAGGCTGCGACGCACCACTGGGAGTTTACTGTAACCCTTGGGGCTTCATATTGACGATGAAACAAAGATTTTGCGTCGGGATTGAATATAGTAGGCAGAAGGCCGACTTACGTCCAGGGGGAGGAATGCTTCAAACAGTCTGTATATGTGCCGTTACTGAGAGGCCAGTATTAGATTGCGACGCAGCACTGGGTGTTTATTGTAACCCTTGGAGCTTCATATTGACGATTAAACACAGATATTGCATCGGGATTGAATATAGTAGGCACAATGCCGACTTACGTCCAGGGGGAGTAATGCTCCAAACAGTCTGTATATGTGCCGTTACTGAGAGGCCAGTATTAGATTGCGACGCACCACTGGGTGTTTACTGTAACCCTTGGAGCTTCATATTGACGATGAAACACAGAAATTGCATCGGGATTGAATATAGTAGGCACAATGCCGACTTACGTCCAGGGGGAGCAATGCTTCAAACAGCCTGTATACGTGCCTTTCCTGAGAGGCCAGTATTAGATTGCGACGCACCACTGGGTGTTTAATGTAACCCTTGGAGCTTCATGTTGACTATGAAACACAGAAATTGCATCGGGATTGAAATATAGTAGGCACAATGCAGACTTACGTCCAAGGGGAGCAATGCTTCAAACAGTCTGTATTCGTGCTTTTCCTGAGAGGCCAGTATTAGACTGCGACGCACCACTGGGAGTTTACTGTAACCCTTGGAGCTTCATATTGACGATGAAACAAAGAAATTGCATCGGGATTGAATATAGTAGGCACAATGCCGACTTACGTCCAATGGGAGTAATGCTTCAAACAGTCTGTATATGTGCCGTTACTGAGAGGCCAGTATTAGATTGCGACGCACCACTGGGTGTTTACTGTAACCCTTGGAGCATCATATTGATGATGAAACACAGAAATTGCATCGGGATTGAATATCGTAGGCAGAAGGCCAACATACGTCCAGGGGGAGTAATGCTTCAAACAGTCTGTATACGAGCATTTCCTGAGAGGCCAGTATTAGATTGCGACACATCACTGGGTGTTTACTGTAACCCTTGGAGCTTCATATTGACGATGACACACACAAATTGCATCGGGATTGAATATAGTAGGCACAATGCCGACTTACGTCCAGGGGGAGTAATGCTTCAAACAGTCTGTATACGTGCCTTTCCTGAGAGGCCAGTATTTGATTGCGACGCATCACTGGGTGTTTACTGCCACCCTTGGAGCATCATATTGACGATGAAACACAGAAATTGCATCGGGATTGAATATAGTAGGCACGATGCCGACTTACGTCCAGGGGGAGTAATGCTTCAAACAGTCTGTATACGTGCCTTTCCTGAGAGGCCAGTATTAGATTGCGACGCACCACTGGGTGTTTACTGTAACCCTTGGAGCTTCATATTGACTATGAAACACAGAAATTGCATCGGGATTGAATATAGTAGGCAGAAGGCCGACTTACGTCCAGGGGGAATAATGCTTCAAACAGTCTGTATATGTGCCGTTACTGAGAGGCCAGTATTAGATTGCGACGCACCACTGGGTGTTTAATGTAACCGTTGGAGCTTCATATTGACTATGAAACACAGAAATTGCATCGGGATTGAATATAGTAGGCACAATGCCGTCTTACGTCCAGGGGGGGCAATGCTTCAAACAGCCTGTACACGTGTCTTTCCTGAGAGGCCAGTATTAGATTGCGACGAACCACTGGGTGTTTAATGTAACCCTTGGAGCTTCATATTGACTATGAAACACAGAATTTGCATCGGGATTGAATATAGTAGGCACAATGCCGATTTACGTCCAGGGGGAGTAATGCTTTAAACAGTCTGTATACGTGCCTTTCCTGAGAGGCCAGTATTAGACTGCGTCGCACCACTGGGTGTTTACTCTAACCCTTGGAGCTTCATATTGACGATGAAACAAAGAAATTGCATCGGGATTGAATATAGTAGGCACAATGCCGATTTACGTCCAGCGGGAGCAATGCTTTAAACAGTCTGTATACGTGCCTTTCCTGAGAGGCCAGTATTAGACTGCGTCGCACCACTGGGAGTTTACTGTAACCCTTGGAGCTTCATATTGACGATGAAACGCAGAAATTGCATCGGGATTGAATATAGTAGGCACAAAGCCGACTTACGTCCAGGGGGAGCAATGCTTCAAACAGTCTGTATACGTGCCGTTACTGAGAGGCCAGTATTAGATTGCGACCCACCACTGGGTGTTTACTGTAACACTTGGTGCTTCATATTGTTGATGAAACACAGAATTTGAATCAGGATTAAATATCGTAGGCAGAAGGCCAACTTACGTCCAGGGGGAGTAATGCTTCAAACAGTCTGTGTACGTGCCTTTCCTGAGAGGCCAGTATTAGATTGCGACACACCACTGGGTGTTTACTGTAACCCTTGGAGCTTCATATTGACGATGACACACACAAATTGCATCGGGATTGAATATAGTAGGCACAATGCTGACTTACGTTCAGGGGGAGCAATGCTTCAAACAGCCTGTATACGTGCCTTTCCTGAGAGGCCAGTATTAGATTGCGACGCACCACTGGGTGTTTAATGTAACCCTTGGAGCTTCATATTGACTATGAAACACAGAAATTGCATCGGGATTGACTATAGTAGGCACAATGCCGACTTACGTCCAGGGGGAACAATGCTTCAAACAGTCTGTATACGTGCCTTTCCTGAGAGGCCAGTATTAGGCTGCGACGCACCACTGGGAGTTTACTGTAACCCTTGGAGCTTCATATTCACGATGAAACAAAGAAGTTGCATCGGGATTGAATATAGTAGGCACAATGCCGACTTACGTCCAGGGGGAGTAATGCTTCAAACAATCTGTATAAGTGCCGTTACTGAGAGGCCAGTATTAGATTGCGACGCACCACTGGGTGTTTACTGTAACCCTTGGAGCTTCATATTGATGATGAATCACAGAAATTGCATCAGGATTGAATAACGTAGGCAGAAGGCCAACTTACGTCCAGGGGGAGTAATGCTTCAAACAGTCTTTATACGTGCCGTTACTGAGAGGCCAGTATTAGATTGCGACGCACCACTGGGTGCTTGCTGTAACCCTTGGAGCTACATATTGACGATGACACACAGAAATTGCATCGGGATTGAATATAGTAGGCACAATGCCGACTTACGTCCAGGGGGAGCAATGCTTCAAACAGTCTGTATACGTGCCTTTCCTGAGAGGCCAGTATTAGATTGCGACGCATCACTGGGTGTTTACTGTAGCCCTTGGAGCTTCATATTGACGATGAAACACAGAAATTGCATCGGGATTGTATATAGTAGGCACAATGCCGACTTACGTCCAGGGGGAGCAATGCTTCAAATAGCCTGTATATGTGCCGTTACTGAGAGGCGAGTATTAGATTGCGACGCAGCACTGGGTGCTTGCTGTAACCCTTGGAGCTTCATATTGACGATGACAGACAGAAATTGCATCGGGATTGAATATAGTAGGCACAATGCCGACTTGGTCCAGGGGGAGCAATGCTGCAAACAGTCTGTATACGTGCCTTTCCTGAGAGGGCAGTATTAGATTGCGACCCATCACTGGATGTTTACTGTAACCCTTGGAGCTTCATATTGACGATGAAACACAGAAATTGCATCGGGATTGTATATAGTAGGCACAATGCCGACTTACGTCCAGGGGGAGCAATGCTTCAAACAGTTGTATACGTGCCTTTCCTGAGAGGCCAGAAATTAGACTGCGACGCACCACTGGGAGTTTACTGTAACCCTTGGAGCTTCATATTGACGATGAAACACAGTTATTGCATCGGGATTGAATATAGTAGGCACAACGCCGACTTACGTCCAGGGGGAGCAATGCTTCATACAGTTGTATACGTGCCTTTCCTGAGATTCGAGTATTAGATTGCGACGCACCACTGGGTGTTTTCTGTAACCTTTTGAGCTTCATATTGACGATGAAACACACATATTACGTCGGGATTGAATATAGTATGCAGAAGGCCGACTTACGTCCAGGGGGAGGAATGCTTCAAACAGTCTGTATATGTGCCGTTACTGAGAGGCCAGTATTAGATTGCGACGCAGCACTGGCTGTTTACTGTAACCATTGGAGCTTCATATTTACGATTAAACACAGATATTGCATCGGGATTGAATATAGTAGGCAGAATGCCGACTTACGTCCAGGGGGAGTAATGCTTCAAACAGTCTATATATGTGCCGTTATTGAGAGGTCAGTATTAGATTGCGACGCACCACTGGGTGTTTAATGTAACTCTTGGAGCTTCATATTGACTATGAAACACAGAAATTGCATCGGGATTGAATATAGTAGGCACAATGTCGACTTACGTCCAGGGGGAGCAATGCTTCAATCAGTCTGTATTCGTGCCTTTCCTGAGAGGCCAGTATTAGACTGCGACGCACCACTGGGAGTTTACTGTAACCCTTGGAGCTTCATATTGACGATGAAACAAAGAAATTGCATCGGGATTGAATATAGTAGGCACAATGCCGACTTACGTCCAGGGGGAGTAATGCTTCAAACAGTCTGTATATGTGCCGTTACTGAGAGGCCAGTATTAGATTGCGACGCACCACTGGGTGTTTACTGTAACCCTTGGAGCTTCATATTGATGATGAAACACAGAAATTGCATCGGGATTGAATATCGTAGGCAGAAGGCCAACTTACGTCCAGGGGGAGCAATGCTTCAAACTGTCTGTATACGTGCCTTTCCTGAGAGGCCAGTATTAGATTGCGACGCACCACTGGGTGTTTACTGTATCCCTTGGAGCTTCATATTGACGATGAAACAAAGAAATTGCATCGGGATTGAATATAGTAGGCACAATGCTGACTTACGTCCAGGGGGAGTAATGCTTCAAACAGTCTGTATATGTGCCGTTACCGAGAGGCCAGTATTAGATTGCGACGTACCACTGGGTGCTTGCTGTAACCCTTGGAGCTTCATATTGACGATGACACACAGAAATTGCATCGGGATTGAATATAGTAGGCACAATGCCGACTTACGTCCAGGGGGAGAAATGCTTCAAACAGTTTGTATACGTGCCTTTCCTGAGAGGCCAGAAATTAGACTGCGACGCACCACTGGGAGTGTACTGTAACCCTTGGAGCTTCATATTGACGATGAAACACAGAAATTGCATTGGGATTGAATATAGTAGGCACAATGCCGACTTACGTCCAGGGGGAGCAATGCTTCAAACTGTCTGTATACGTGCCTTTCCTGAGAGGCCAGTATTAGATTGCGACGCACCACTGGGTGTTTAATGTACCCCTTGGAGCTTCATATTGACTATGAAACACAGAAATTGCATCGGGATTGAATATAGTAGGCACAATGCCGACTTACGTCCTGGGAGAGAAATGCTTCAAACAGTCTGTATATGTGCCGTTATTGAGAGGTCAGTATTAGATTGCGACGCACCACTGGGTGTTTACTGTAACCCTTGGAGCTTCATATTGACGATGAAACACAGAAATTGCATCGGGATTGAATATAGTAGGCACAATGCCGACTTACGTCCAGGGGGAGCAATGCTTCAAACAGCCTGTATATGTGCCTTTCCTGAGAGGCCAGTATTAGATTGCGACGAACCACTGGGTGTTTAATGTAACCCTTGGAGCTTCATATTGACTATGAAACACAGAAATTGCATCGGGATTGAATATAGTAGGCACAATGCCGACTTACGTCCAGGGGGAGCAATGCTTCAAACAGTCTGTATTCGTGCCTTTCCTGAGAGGCCAGTATTAGATTGCGACGCACCACTGGGAGTTTACTGTAACCCTTGGAGCTTCATATTAACGATGAAACAAAGAAATTGCATCGGGATTTAATATAGTAGGCACAATGCCGACTTACGTCCAGGGGGAGTAATTCTTCAAACAGTCTGTATATGTGCCGTTACTGAGAGGCCAGTATTAGATTGCGACGCACCACTGGGTGTTTACTGTAACCCTTGGAGCTACATATTGATGATGAAACACAGAAATTGCATCGGGATTGAATATCGTAGGCAGAAAGCAAACTTACGTTCAGGGGGAGTAATGCTTCAAACAGTCTGTATACGTGCCTTTAATGAGAGGCCAGTATTAGATTGCGACACATCACTGGGTGTTTACTGTAACCCTTGGAGCTTCATATTGACGAAGACACACACAAATTGCATCGGGATTGAATAAAGTAGGCACAATGCCGACTTACGTCCAGGGGGAGTAATGCTTCAAACAGTCTGTATACAAGCCTTTCCTGAGAGGCCAGTATTAGATTGCGACGCATCACTGGGTGTTTACTGCCTCCCTTGGAGCTTCATATTGACGATGAAACACAGAAATTGCATCGGGATTGAATATAGTAGGCACAATGCCGACTTACGTCCAGGGGGAGTAATGCTTCAAACAGTTATATACGTGCCTTTCCTGAAAGGCCAGAAATTTGACTGCGAAGCACCACTGGGAGTTTACTGTAACCCTTGGAGCTTCATATTGACGATGAAACACAGATATTGCATCGGGATTGAATGTAGTAGGCACAATGCCGACTTACGTCCAGGGGGAGCAATGCTTCAAACTGTCTGTATACGTGCCTTTCCTGAGAGGCCAGTATTAGATTGCGACGCACCACTGGGTGTTTACTGTAACCCTTGGAGCTTCATATTGACTATGAAACGCAGAAATTGCATCGGGATTGAATATAGTAGGCACAATGCCGACTTACGTCCAGGGGGAGCAATGCTTCAAACAGCCTGTATACGTGTCTTTCCTGAGAGGCCAGTATTAGATTGCGACGAACCACTGGGTGTTTAATGTAACCCTTGGAGCTTCATATTGACTATGAAACACAGAAATTGCATCGGGATTGAATATAGTAGGCACAATGCCGACTTACGTCCAGGGGGAGCAATGCCTTAAACAGTCTGTGTACGAGCCTTTCCTGAGAGGCCAGTATTAGACTGCGACGCACCACTGGGTGTTTACTCTAACCCTTGGAGCTTCATATTGACGATTAAACAAAGAAATTGCATCGGGATAGAATATAGTAGGCACAATGCCGACTTACGTCCAGGGGGAGTAATGCTTCAAACAGTCTGTATATGTGCCGTTACTGAGAGGCCAGTATTAGATTGCGACGTACCACTGGGTTCTTGCTGTAACCCTTGGAGCTTCATATTGACGATGACACACAGAAATTGCATAGGTATTGAATATAGTAGGCACAATGCCGACTTACGTCCAGGGGGAGAAATGCTTCAAACAGTTTGTATACGTGCCTTTCCTGAGAGGCCAGAAATTAGACTGCGACGCACCACTGGGAGTTTACTGTAACCCGTGGAGCTTCATATTGACGATGAAACACAGAAATTGCATTGGGATTGAATATAGTAGGCACAATGCCGACTTACGTCCAGGGGGAGCAATGCTTCAAGCTGACTGTATACATGCCTTTCCTGAGAGGCCAGTATTAGATTGCGACGCACCACTGGGAGTTTACTGTAACCCTTGGAGCTTCATATTGACTATGAAACACAGAAATTGCATCGGGATTGAATATAGTAGGCACAATGCCGTCTTACGTCCAGGGGGAGCAATGCTTCAAAGAGTCTGTATACGTGCCTTTCCTGAGAGGCCAGTATTAGACTGCGACGCACCACTGGGAGTTCACTGTAACCCTTGGAGTTTCATATTGACGATGAAACGGAGAAATTGCATCGGGATTGAATATAGTAGGCACAATGCCGACTTTCGTTCAGCGGGAGCAATGCTTCAAACTGTCTGTATACGTGCCTTTCCTGAGAGGCCAGTATTAGATTGCGATGCACCACTGGGTGTTTACTGTAACCCTTGGAGCTTCATATTGACGATGAAACACAGATATTGCATCGGGATTGAATATAGTAGGCACAAAGCCGACCTACGTCCACGGGGAGCAATGCTTCAAACAGTCTGTATACGTGCAGTTACTGAGAGGCCAGCATTAGATTGCGACGCACCACTGGGTGTTTACTGTAACCCTTGGAGCTTCATATTGACGATGGAACACAGAAATTGCATCTGGATTGAATATAGTAGGCACATTGCAGACTTACGTTCAGGGGGAGCAATGCTTCAAACAGCCTATATACGTGCCTTTCCTGAGAGGCCAGTATTAGATTGCGACGCACCACTGGGCGTTTACTGTAACCCTTGGAGCTTCATATTGACGATGAAACACAGAAATTGCATCGGGATTAAATATAGTAGGCACGATGCCGACTTACGTCCAGGGGGAGTAATGCTTCAAAAAGTCTGTATATGTGCCGTTACTGAGAGGCCAGTATTAGATTGCGACGCACCACTGGGTGTTTACTGAAACACTTGGTGCTTCATATTGTTGATGAAACACAGAATTTGAATCACGATTGAATATCGTAGGCAGAAGGCCAACTTACGTCCAGGGGGAGTAATGCTACAGACAGTCTGTGTACGTGCCTTTCCTGAGGGGCCAGTATTAGATTGCGAAACACCACTGGGTGTTTACTGTAACCCTTGGAGCTTCATATTGACGATGACACACACAAATTGCATCGGGATTGAATATAGTAGGCACAATGCCGACTTACGTCCAGGGGGAGCAATGCTTCAAACAGCCTGTATACGTGCCTTTCCAGAGAGGCCAGTATTAGATTGCGACGCACCACTGGGTGTTTACTGTAAATCTTGGAGCTTCATATTGATGATGAATCACAGGAATTGCATCGGGATTGAATATCGTAGGCAGAAGACCAACTTACGTCCAGGGGGAGTAATGCTTCAAACAGTCTGTATGCGTGCCTATCCTGAGAGGCCAGTATTAGATTGCGACACACCACTGGGTGTTTACTGTAACCCTTGGAGCTTCAAATTGACGATGACACACACAAATTGCATCGGGATTGAATATAGTAGGCACAATGCCGACTTACGTCCAGGGGGAGTAATGCTTCAAACAGTCTGTATACGTGCCTTTCCTGAGAGGCCAGTATTAGATTGCGACGCATCACTGGGTGTTTACTGCCACCCTTGGAGCTTCATATTGACGATGAAACACAGAAATTGCATCGGGATTGAATATAGTAGGCACAATGCCGACTTACGTCCAGGGGGAGCAATGCTTCAAACTGTCTGTATACGTGCCTTTCCTGAGAGGCCAGTATTCGATTGCGACGCTCCACTGGGTGTTTACTTTAACCCATGGAGCTTCATATTGACGATGAAACAAAGAAATTGCATCGGGATTGAATATAGTAGGCACAATGCCGACTTACGTCCAGGGGGAGTAATGCTTCAAACAGTCTGTATATGTGCCGTTACTGAGAGGCCAGTATTAGATTGCGACGCACCACTGGGTGCTTGCTGTAACTCTTGGAGCTTCATATTGACGATGACACACAGAAATTGCATCGGAATTGAATATAGTAGGCACAATGCCGACTTGCGTCCAGGGGGAGCAATGCTTCAAACAGTCTGTATACGTGCCTTTCAAGAGAGGCCAGTATTAGATTGCGACGCATCACTGGGTGTTTACTGTAGCCCTTGGAACTTCATATTGACGATGAAACACAGAAATTGCATCGGGATTGAATATAGTAGGCACAATGCCGACTTTCGTCCAGGGGGAGCAATGCTTCAAACTGTCTGTATACGTGCCTTCCCTGAGAGGCCAGTATTAGATTGCGACGCACCACTGGGTGTTTAATGTAACCCTTGGAGCTTCATATTGACTATGAAACACAGAAATTGCATCGGGATTGAATATAGTAGGCACAATGCCGACTTACGTCCAGGGGGAGCAATGCTTCAAACAGTCTGTATACGTGCCTTTCCTGAGAGGCCAGTATTAGACTGCGACGCACCACTGGGAGTTTACTGTAACCCTCGGAGCTTCATATTGACGATGAACATAAGAAATTGCAACGGGATTGAATATAGACAGCACAATGCCGACTTACGTCCAGGGGGAGTAATGCTTCAAACAGTCTGTATATGTGCCGTTACTGAGAGGCCAGTATTTGATTGCGACGCACCACTGGGTGTTTACTGTAACACTTGGAGCTTCATATTGATGATGAAACACAGAATTTGAATCGGGATTGAATATAGTAGGCACAATGCCGACTTACGTCCAGGGGGAGCAATGCTTCAAACAGTCTGTATTCGTGCCTTTCCTGAGAGGCCAGTATTAGATTGCGATGCACCACTGGGCGTTTACTGTAACCCTTGGAGCTTCATATTAACGATGAAACAAAGAAATTGCATCGGGATTTAATATAGTAGGCACAATGCCGACTTACGTCCAGGGGGAGTAATGCTTCAAACAGTCTGTATATGTGCCATTACTGAGAGGCCAGTATTAGATTGCGACGCACCACTGGGTGTTTACTGTAACCCTTGGAGCTTCATATTGATGATGAAACACAGAAATTGCATCGGGATTGAATATCGTAGGCAGAAAGCCAACTTACGTTCAGGGGGAGTAATGCTTCAAACAGTCTGTATACGTGCCTTTCCTGAGAGGCCAGTATTAGATTGCAACACATCACTGGGTGTTTACTGTAACCCTTGGAGCTTCATATTGACGATGACACACACAAATTGCATCGGGATTGAATAAAGTAGGCACAATGCCGACTTACGTCCAGGGGGAGTAATGCTTCAAACAGTCTGTATACAAGCCTTTCCTTAGAGGCCAGTATTAGATTGCGACGCATCACTGGGTGTTTACTGCCACCCTTGGAGCTTCATATTGACGATGAAACACAGAAATTGCATCGGGATTGAATATAGTAGGCACAATGCCGACTTACGTCCAGGGGGAGTAATGCTTCAAACAGTTGTATACGTGCCTTTCCTGAAAGGCCAGAAATTAGACTGCGACGCACCACTGGGAGTTTACTGTAACCCTTGGTGCTTCATATTGACGATGAAACACAGAAATTGCATCGCAATTGAATATAGTAGCCACAATGCCGACTTACGTCCAGGGGGAGCAATGCTTCAAACTGTCTGTATACATGCCTTTCCTGAGAGGCCAGTATTAGATTGCGACGCACCACTGGGTGTTTACTGTAACCCTTGGAGCTTCATATTGATTATGAAACGCAGAAATTGCATCGGGATTGAATATAGTAGGCAGAAGGCCGACTTACGTCCAGGGGGAATAGTGCTTCTAACAGTCTGTATATGTGCCGTTACTGAGGGGCCAGTATTAGACTGCGACGCACCACTGGGTGTTTACTCTAAACCTTGGAGCTTCATATTGACGATTAAACAAAGAAATTGCATCGGGATAGAATATAGTAGGCACAATGCCGACTTACGTCCAGGGGGAGTAATGCTTCAAACAGTCTGTATATGTGCCGTTAGTGAGAGGCCAGTATTAGATTGCGACGTACCACTGGGTGCTTGCTGTAACCCTTGGAGCTTCATATTGACGATGACACACAGAAATTGCATAGGTATTGAATATAGTAGGCACAATGCCGACTTACGTCCAGGGGGAGAAATGCTTCAAACAGTTTGTATACGTGCCTTTCCTGAGAGGCCAGAAATTAGACTGCGACGCACCACTGGGAGTTTACTGTAACCCTTGGAGCTTCATATTGACGATGAAACACAGAAATTGCATTGGGATTTAATATAGTAGGCACAATGCCGACTTACGTCCAGGGGGAGCAATGCTTCAAGCTGACTGTATACATGCCTTTCCTGAGAGGCCAGTATTAGATTGCGACGCACCAGTGGGTGATTAATGTAACCCTTGGAGCTTCATATTGACTATGAAACACAGAAATTGCATCGGGATTGAATATAGTAGGCACAATGCCGTCTTACGTCCAGGGGGAGCAATGCTTCAAAGAGTCTGTATACGTGCCTTTCCTGAGAGGCCAGTATTAGACTGCGACGCACCACTGGGAGTTCACTGTAACCCTAGGAGTTTCATATTGACGATGAAACGCAGAAATTGCATCGGGATTGAATATAGTAGGCACAATGCCGACTTTCGTTCAGCGGGAGCAATGCTTCAAACTGTCTGTATACGTGCCTTTCCTGAGAGGCCAGTATTAGATTGCGATGCACCACTGGGTGTTTACTGTAACCCTTGGAGCTTCATATTGACGATGAAACACAGATATTGCATCGGGATTCAATATAGTAGGCACAAAGCCGACCTACGTCCACGGGGAGCAATGCTTCAAACAGTCTGTATACGTGCCGATACTGAGAGGCCAGCATTAGATTGCGACGCACCACTGGGTGTTTACTGTAACCCTTGGATCTACATATTGACGATGGAACACAGAAATTGCATCTGGATTGAATATAGTAGGCACATTGCAGACTTACGTTCAGGGGGAGCAATGCTTCAAACAGCCTATATACGTGCCTTTCCTGAGAGGCCAGTATTAGATTGCGACGCACCACTGGGCGTTTACTGTAACCCTTGGAGCTTCATATTGACGATGAAACACAGAAATTGCATCGGGATTAAATATAGTAGGCACGATGCCGACTTACGTCCAGGGGGAGTAATGCTTCAAAAAGTCTGTATATGTGCCGTTACTGAGAGGCCAGTATTAGATTGCGACGCACCACTGGGTGTTTACTGAAACACTTGGTGCTTCATATTGTTGATGAAACACAGAATTTGAATCACGATTGAATATCGTAGGCAGAAGGCCAACTTACGTCGAGGGGGAGTAATGCTACAAACAGTCTGTGTACGTGCCTTTCCTGAGGGGCCAGTATTAGATTGCGAAACACCACTGGGTGTTTACTGTAACCCTTGGAGCTTCATATTGACGATGACACACACAAATTGCATCGGGATTGAATATAGTAGGCACAATGCCGACTTACGTCCAGGGGGAGCAATGCTTCAAACAGCCTGTATACGTGCCTTTCCTGAGAGGCCAGTATTAGATTGCGACGCACCACTGGGTGTTTACTGTAAATCTTGGAGCTTCATATTGATGATGAATCACAGAAATTGCATCGGGATTGAATATCGTAGGCAGAAGACCAACTTACGTCCAGGGGGAGTAATGCTTCAAACAGTCTGTATGCGTGCCTATCCTGAGAGGCCAGTATTAGATTGCGACACACCACTGGGTGTTTACTGTAACCCTTGGAGCTTCAAATTGACGATGACACACACAAATTGCATCGGGATTGAATATAGTAGGCACAATGCCGACTTACGTCCAGGGGGAGTAATGCTTCAAACCGTCTGTATACGTGCCTTTCCTGAGAGGCCAGTATTAGATTGCGACGCATCACTGGGTGTTTACTGCCACCCTTGGAGCTTCATATTGACGATGAAACACAGAAATTGCATCGGGATTGAATATAGTAGGCACAATGCCGACTTACGTCCAGGGGGAGCAATGCTTCAAACTGTCTGTATACGTGCCTTTCCTGAGAGGCCAGTATTCGATTGCGACGCTCCACTGGGTGTTTACTTTAACCCATGGAGCTTCATATTGACGATGAAACAAAGAAATTGCATCGGGATTGAATATAGTAGGCACAATGCCGACTTACGTCCAGGGGGAGTAATGCTTCAAACAGTCTGTATATGTGCCGTTACTGAGAGGCCAGTATTAGATTGCGACGCACCACTGGGTGCTTGCTGTAACCCTTGGAGCTTCATATTGACGATGACACACAGAAATTGCATCGGAATTGAATATAGTAGGCACAATGCCGACTTGCGTCCAGGGGGAGCAATGCTTCAAACAGTCTGTATACGTGCCTTTCCAGAGAGGCCAGTATTAGATTGCGACGCATCAATGGGTGTTTACTGTAGCCCTTGGAACTTCATATTGACGATGAAACACAGAAATTGCATCGGGATTGAATATAGTAGGCACAATGCCGACTTTCGTCCAGGGGGAGCAATGCTTCAAACTGTCTGTATACGTGCCTTCCCTGAGAGGCCAGTATTAGATTGCGACGCACCACTGGGTGTTTAATGTAACCCTTGGAGCTTCATATTGACTATGAAACACAGAAATTGCATCGGGATTGAATATAGTAGGCACAATGCCGACTTACGTCCAGGGGGAGCAATGCTTCAAACAGTCTGTATACGTGCCTTTCCTGAGAGGCCAGTATTAGACTGCGACGCACCACTGGGAGTTTACTGTAACCCTCGGAGCTTCATATTGACGATGAACATAAGAAATTGCATCGGGATTGAATATAGTACGCACAATGCCGACTTACGTCCAGGGGGAGTAATGCTTCAAACAGTCTGTATATGTGCCGTTACTGAGAGGCCAGTATTTGATTGCGACGCACCACTGGGTGTTTACTGTAACACTTGGAGCTTCATATTGATGATGAAACACAGGATTTGAATCGGGATTGAATATAGTAGGCACAATGCCGACTTACGTCCAGGGGGAGCAATGCTTCAAACAGTCTGTATTCGTGCCTTTCCTGAGAGGCCAGTATTAGATTGCGATGCACCACTGGGCGTTTACTGTAACCCTTGGAGCTTCATGTTAACGATGAAACAAAGAAATTGCATCGGGATTTAATATAGTAGGCACAATGCCGACTTACGTCCAGGGGGAGTAATGCTTCAAACAGTCTGTATATGTGCCATTACTGAGAGGCCAGTATTAGATTGCGACGCACCACTGGGTGTTTACTGTAACCCTTGGAGCTTCATATTGATGATGAAACACAGAAATTGCATCGGGATTGAATATCGTAGGCAGAAAGCCAACTTACGTTCAGGGGGAGTAATGCTTCAAACAGTCTGTATACGTGCCTTTCCTGAGAGGCCAGTATTAGATTGCGACACATCACTGGGTGTTTACTGTAACCCTTGGAGCTTCATATTGACGATGACACACACAAATTGCATCGGGATTGAATAAAGTAGGCACAATGCCGACTTACGTCCAGGGGGAGTAATGCTTCAAACAGTCTGTATACAAGCCTTTCCTTAGAGGCCAGTATTAGATTGCGTCGCATCACTGGGTGTTTACTGCCACCCTTGGAGCTTCATATTGACGATGAAACACAGAAATTGCATCGGGATTGAATATAGTAGGCACAATGCCGACTTACGTCCAGGGGGAGTAATGCTTCAAACAGTTGTATACGTGCCTTTCCTGAAAGGCCAGAAATTAGACTGCGACGCACCACTGGGAGTTTACTGTAACCCTTGGTGCTTCATATTGACGATGAAACACAGAAATTGCATCGCAATTGAATATAGTAGCCACAATGCCGACTTACGTCCAGGGGGAGCAATGCTTCAAACTGTCTGTATACGTGCCTTTCCTGAGAGGCCAGTATTAGATTGCGACGCACCACTGGGTGTTTACTGTAACCCTTGGAGCTTCATATTGACTATGAAACACAGAAATTGCATCGGGATTGAATATAGTAGGCAGAAGGCCGACTTACGTCCAGGGGGAATGGTGCTTCTAACAGTGTGTATATGTGCCGTTACTGAGGGGCCAGTATTAGATTGCGACGCACCACTAGGTGTTTAATGTAATCGTTGGAGCTTCATATTGACTATGAAACACAGAAATTGCATCGGGATTGAATATAGTAGGCACAATGCCGACTTACGTCCAGGGGGAGCAATGCTTCAAACAGCCTGTATACGTGTCTTTCCTGAGAGGCCAGTATTAGATTGCGACGAACCACTGGGTGTTTAATGTAACCCTTGGAGCTTCATATTGACTATGAAACACAGAAATTGCATCGGGATTGAATATAGTAGGCACAATACCGACTTACGTCCAGGGGGAGCAATGCCTTAAACAGTCTGTATACGTGCCTTTCCTGAGAGGCCAGTATTAGACTGCGACGCACCACTGGGTGTTTACTCTAACCCTTGGAGCTTCATATTGACGATGAAACAAAGAAATTGCATCGGGATTGAATATAGTAGGCACAATGCCGACTTACGTCCAGGGGGAGTAATGCTTCAAACAGTCTGTATATGTGCCGTTACTGAGAGGCCAGTATTAGATTGCGACGCACCACTGGGTGTTTACTGTAACACTTGGTGCTTCATATTGTTGATGAAACACAGAATTTGAATCACGATTGAATATCGTAGGCAGAAGGCCAACTTACGTCCAGGGGGAGTAATGCTACAAACAGTCTGTGTACGTGCCTTTCCTGAGGGGCCAGTATTAGATTGCGAAACACCACTGGGTGTTTACTGTAACCCTTGGAGCTTCATATTGACGATGACACACACAAATTGCATCGGGATTGAATATAGTAGGCACAATGCCGACTTACGTCCAGGGGGAGCAATGCTTCAAACAGCATGTACACGTGCCTTTCCTGAGAGTCCAGTATTAGATTGCGACGCACCACTGGGTGTTTACTGTAAATCTTGGAGCTTCATATTGATGATGAATCACAGAAATTGCATCGGGATTGAATATCGTAGGCAGAAGGCCAACTTACGTCCAGGGGGAGTAATGCTTCAAACAGTCTGTATGCGTGCCTATCCTGAGAGGCCAGTATTAGATTGCGACACACCACTGGGTGTTTACTGTAACCCTTGGAGCTTCAAATTGACGATGACACACACAAATTGCATCGGGATTGAATATAGTAGGCACAATGCCGACTTACGTCCAGGGGGAGTAATGCTTCAAACAGTCTGTATACGTGCCTTTCCTGTGAGGCCAGTATTAGATTGCGACGCATCACTGGGTGTTTACTGCCACCCTTGGAGCTTCATATTGACGATGAAACACAGAAATTGCATCGGGATTGAATATAGTAGGCACAATGCCGACTTACGTCCAGGGGGAGCAATGCTTCAAACTGTCTGTATACGTGCCTTTCCTGAGAGGCCAGTATTCGATTGCGACGCTCCACTGGGTGTTTACTTTAACCCATGGAGCTTCATATTGACGATGAAACAAAGAAATTGCATCGGGATTGAATATAGTAGGCACAATGCCGACTTACGTCCAGGGGGAGTAATGCTTCAAACAGTCTGTATATGTGCCGTTACTGAGAGGCCAGTATTAGATTGCGACGCACCACTGGGTGCTTGCTGTAACCCTTGGAGCTTCATATTGACGATGACACACAGAAATTGCATCGGGATTGAATATAGTAGGCACAATGCCAACTTGCGTCCAGGGGGAGCAATGCTTCAAACAGTCTGTATACGTGCCTTTCCAGAGAGGCCAGTATTAGATTGCGACGCATCACTGGGTGTTTACTGTAGCCCTTGGAGCTTCATATTGACGATGAAACACAGAAATTGCATCGGGATTGAATATAGTAGGCACAATGCCGACTTTCGTCCAGGGGGAGCAATGCTTCAAACTGTCTGTATACGTGCCTTCCCTGAGAGGCCAGTATTAGATTGCGACGCACCACTGGGTGTTTAATGTAACCCTTGGAGCTTCATATTGACTATGAAACACAGAAATTGCATCGGGATTGAATATAGTAGGCACAATGCCGACTTACGTCCAGGGGGAGTAATGCTTCAAACAGTCTGTATATGTGCCGTTACTGAGAGGCCAGTATTAGATTGCGACGCACCACTGGGTGTTTACTGTAACCCTTGGAGCATCATATTGATGATGAAACACAGAAATTGCATCGGGATTGAATATCGTAGGCAGAAGGCCAACATACGTCCAGGGGGAGTAATGCTTCAAACAGTCTGTATACGAGCATTTCCTGAGAGGCCAGTATTAGATTGCGACACATCACTGGGTGTTTACTGTAACCCTTGGAGCTTCATATTGACGATGACACACACAAATTGCATCGGGATTGAATATAGTAGGCACAATGCCGACTTACGTCCAGGTGGAGTAATGCTTCAAACAGTCTGTATACGTGCCTTTCCTGAGAGGCCAGTATTAGATTGCGACGCATCACTGGGTGTTTACTGCCACCCTTGGAGCATCATATTGACGATGAAGCACAGAAATTACATCGGGATTGAATATAGTAGGCACGATGCCGACTTACGTCCAGGGGGAGTATTGCTTCAAACAGTTATATACGTGCCTTTCCTGAAAGGCCAGAAATTAGACTGCGACGCACCACTGGGAGTTTACTGTAACCCTTCGAGCTTCATATTGACGATGAAACACAGAAATTGCATCGGGATTGAATATAGTAGGCACAATGCCGACTTACGTCCAGGGGGAGCAATGCTTCAAACTGTCTGTATACGTGCCTTTCCTGAGAGGCCAGTATTAGATTGCGACGCACCACTGGGTGTTTACTGTAACCCTTGGAGCTTCATATTGACTATGAAACACAGAAATTGCATCGGGATTGAATATAGTAGGCAGAAGGCCGACTTACGTCCAGGGGGAAGAATGCTTCAAACAGCCTGTATACGTGTCTTTCCTGAGAGGCCAGTATTAGATTGCGACGAACCACTGGGTGTTTAATGTAACCCTTGGAGCTTCATATTGACTATGAAACACAGAATTTGCATCGGGATTGAATATAGTAGGCACAATGCCGATTTACGTCCAGGGGGAGTAATGCTTTAAACAGTCTGTATACGTGCCTTTCCTGAGAGGCCAGTATTAGACTGCGTCGCACCACTGGGTGTTTACTCTAACCCTTGGAGCTTCATATTGACGATGAATCAAAGAAATTGCATCGGGATTGAATATAGTAGGCACAATGCCGATTTACGTCCAGTGGGAGCAATGCTTTAAACAGTCTGTATACGTGCCTTTCCTGAGATGCCAGTATTAGACTGCGTCGCACCACTGGGAGTTTACTGTAACCCTTGGAGCTTCATATTGACGATGAAACGCAGAAATTGCATCGGGATTGAATATAGTAGGCACAAAGCCGACTTACGTCCAGGGGGAGCAATGCTTCAAACAGTCTGTATACGTGCCGTTACTGAGAGGCCAGTATTAGATTGCGACCCACCACTGGGTGTTTACTGTAACACTTGGTGCTTCATATTGTTGATGAAACACAGAATTTGAATCAGGATTAAATATCGTTGGCAGAAGGCCAACTTACGTCCAGGGGGAGTAATGCTTCAAACAGTCTGTGTACGTGCCTTTCCTGAGAGGCCAGTATTAGATTGCGACACACCACTGGGTGTTTACTGTAACCCTTGGAGCTTCATATTGACGATGACACACACAAATTGCATCGGGATTGAATACAGTAGGCACAATGCTGACTTACGTTCAGGGGGAGCAATGCTTCAAACAGCCTGTATACGTGCCTTTCCTGAGAGGCCAGTATTAGATTGCGACGCACCACTGGGTGTTTAATGTAACCCTTGGAGCTTCATATTGACTATGAAACACAGAAATTGCATCGGGATTGAATCTAGTAGGCACAATGCCGACTTACGTCCAGGGGGAGCAATGCTTCAAACAGTCTGTATACGTGCCTTTCCTGAGAGGCCAGTATTAGGCTGCGACGCACCACTGGGAGTTTACTGTAACCCTTGGAGCTTCATATTCACGATGAAACAAAGAAATTGCATCGGGATTGAATATAGTAGGCACAATGCCGACTTACGTCCAGGGGGAGTAATGCTTCAAACAATCTGTATAAGTGCCGTTACTGAGAGGCCAGTATTAGATTGCGACGCACCACTGGGTGTTTACTGTAACCCTTGGAGCTTCATATTGATGATGAATCACAGAAATTGCATCAGGATTGAATATCGTAGGCAGAAGGCCAACTTACGTCCAGGGGGAGTAATGCTTCAAACAGTCTTTATACGTGCCGTTACTGAGAGGCCAGTATTAGATTGCGACGCACCACTGGGTGCTTGCTGTAACCCTTGGAGCTACATATTGACGATGACACACAGAAATTGCATCGATATTGAATATAGTAGGCACAATGCCGACTTACGTCCAGGGGGAGCAATGCTTCAAACAGTCTGTATACGTGCCTTTCCTGAGAGGCCAGTATTAGATTGCGACGCATCACTGGCTGTTTACTGTAGCCCCTGGAGCTTCATATTGACGATGAAACACAGAAATTGCATCGGGATTGTATATAGTAGGCACAATGCCGACTTACGTCCAGGGGGAGCAATGCTTCAAATAGTCTGTATATGTGCCGTTACTGAGAGGCGAGTATTAGATTGCGACGCAGCACTGGGTGCTTGCTGTAACCCTTGGAGCTTCATATTGACGATGACAGACAGAAATTGCATCGGGATTGAATATAGTAGGCACAATGCCGACTTGCGTCCAGGGGGAGCAATGCTGCAAACAGTCTGTATACGTGCCTTTCCTGAGAGGGCAGTATTAGATTGCGACCCATCACTGGATGTTTACTGTAACCCTTGGAGCTTCATATTGACGATGAAACACAGAAATTGCATCGGGATTGTATATAGTAGGCACAATGCCGACTTACGTCCAGGGGGAGCAATGCTTCAAACAGTTGTATACGAGCCTTTCCTGAGAGGCCAGAAATTTGACTGCGACGCACCACTGGGAGTTTACTGTAACCCTTGGAGCTTCATATTGACGATGAAACAAAGTTATTGCATCGGGATTGAATATAGTAAGCACAACGCCGACTTACGTCCAGGGGGAGCAATGCTTCACACAGTTGTATACGTGCCTTTCCTGAGATTCGAGTATTAGATTGCGACGCGCCACTGGGTGTTTTCTGTAACCTTTGGAGCTTCATATTGACGATGAAACACACATATTACGTCGGGATTGAATATAGTAGGCAGAAGGCCGACTTACGTCCAGGGGGAGGAATGCTTCAAACAGTCTGTATATGTGCCGTTACTGAGAGGCCAGTATTAGATTGCGACGCAGCACTGGGTGTTTACTGTAACCATTGGAGCTTCATATTTACGATTAAACACAGATATTGCATCGGGATTGAATATAGTAGGCTCAATGCCGACTTACGTCCAGGGGGAGCAAAGCTTCAAACAGCCTGTATACGTGCCTTTCCTGAGAGGCCAGTATTAGATTGCGACGCACCACTGGGTGTTTAATGTAACCCTTGGAGCTTCATATTGACTATGAAACACAGAAATTGCATCGGGATTGAATATAGTAGGCACAATGTCGACTTACGTCCAGGGGGAGCAATGCTTCAAACTGTCTGTATACGTGCCTTTCCTGAGAGGCCAGTATTAGATTGCGACGCACCACTGGGTGTTTACTGTATCCCTTGGAGCTTCATATTGACGATGAAACAAAGAAATTGCATCGGGATTGAATATAGTAGGCACAATGCCGACTTACGTCCAGGGGGAGTAATGCTTCAAACAGTCTGTATATGTGCCGTTACCGAGAGGCCAGTATTAGATTGCGACGTACCACTGGGTGCTTGCTGTAACCCTTGGAGCTTCATATTGACGATGACACACAGAAATTGCATCGGGATTGAATATAGTAGGCACAATGCCGACTTACGTCCAGGGGGAGAAATGCTTCATACAGTTTGTATACGTGCCTTTCCTGAGAGGCCAGAAATTAGACTGCGACGCACCACTGGGAGTTTACTGTAACCCTTGGAGCTTCATATTGACGATGAAACACAGAAATTGCATTGGGATTGAATATAGTAGGCACAATGCCGACTTACGTCCAGGGGGAGCAATGCTTCAAACTGTCTGTATACTTGCCTTTCCTGAGAGGCCAGTATTAGATTGCGACGCACCACTGGGTGTTTAATGTAACCCTTGGAGTTTCATATTGACTATGAAACACAGAAATTGCATCGGGATTGAATATAGTAGGCACAATGCCGACTTACGTCCAGGGGGAGAAATGCTTCAAACAGTCTGTATATGTGCCGTTATTGAGAGGTCAGTATTAGATTGCGACGCACCACTGGGAGTTTACTGTAACCCTTGGAGCTTCATATTGACGATGAAACACAGAAATTGCATCGGGATTGAATATAGTAGGCACAATGCCGACTTACGTCCAGGGGGAGCAATGCTTCAAACAGCCTGTATATGTGCCTTTCCTGAGAGGCCAGTATTAGATTGCGACGAACCACTGGGTGTTTAATGTAACCCTTGGAGCTTCATATTGACTATGAAACACAGAAATTGCATCGGGATTGAATATAGTAGGCACAATGCCGACTTACGTCCAGGGGGAGCAATGCTTCAAACAGTCTGTATTCGTGCCTTTCCTGAGAGGCCAGTATTAGATTGCGATGCACCACTGGGAGTTTACTGTAACCCTTGGAGCTTCATATTAACGATGAAACAAAGAAATTGCATCGGGATTTAATATAGTAGGCACAATGCCGACTTACGTCCAGGGGGAGTAATGCTTCAAACAGTCTGTATATGTGCCGTTACTGAGAGGCCAGTATTAGATTGCGACGCACCACTGGGTGTTTACTGTAACCCTTGGAGCTACATATTGATGATGAAACACAGAAATTGCATCGGGATTGAATATCGTAGGCAGAAAGCAAACTTACGTTCAGGGGGAGTAATGCTTCAAACAGTCTGTATACGTGCCTTTCCTGAGAGGCCAGTATTAGATTGCGACACATCACTGGGTGTTTACTGTAACCCTTGGAGCTTCATATTGACGATGACACACACAAATTGCATCGGGATTGAATAAAGTAGGCACAATGCCGACTTACGTCCAGGGGGAGTAATGCTTCAAACAGTCTGTATACAAGCCTTTCCTGAGAGGCCAGTATTAGATTGCGACGCATCACTGGGTGTTTACTGCCACCCTTGGAGCTTCATATTGACGATGAAACACAGAAATTGCATCGGGATTGAATATAGTAGGCACAATGCCGACTTACGTCCAGGGGGAGTAATGCTTCAAACAGTTATATACGTGCCTTTCCTGAAAGGCCAGAAATTAGACTGCGAAGCACCACTGGGAGTTTACTGTAACCCTTGGAGCTTCATATTGACGATGAAACACAGAAATTGCATCGGGATTGAATATAGTAGTCACAATGCCGACTTACGTCCAGGGGGAGCAATGCTTCAAACTGTCTGTATACGTGCCTTTCCTGAGAGGCCAGTATTAGATTGCAACGCACCACTGGCGGTTTACTGTAATCCTTGGAGCTTCATATTGATGATGAAACACAGAAATTGCATCGGGATTGAATATCGTAGGCAGAAGGCCAACTTACGTCCAGGGGGAGCAATGCTTCAAACTGTCTGTATACGTGCCTTTCCTGAGAGGCCAGTATTAGATTGCGACGCACCACTGGGTGCTTACTGTATCCCTTGGAGCTTCATATTGACGATGAAACAAAGAAATTGCATCGGGATTGAATATAGTAGGCACAATGCCGACTTACGTCCAGGGGGAGTAATGCTTCAAACAGTCTGTATATGTGCCGTTACCAAGAGGCCAGTATTAGATTGCGACGTACCACTGGGTGCTTGCTGTAACCCTTGGAGCTTCATATTGACGATGACACACACAAATTGCATCGGGATTGAATATAGTAGGCACAATGCTGACTTACGTCCAGGGGGAGAAATGCTTCATACAGTTTGTATACGTGCCTTTCCTGAGAGGCCAGAAATTAGACTGCGACGCACCACTGGGAGTTTACTGTAACCCTTGGAGCTTCATATTGACGATGAAACACAGAAATTGCATTGGGATTGAATATAGTAGGCACAATGCCGACTTACGTCCAGGGGGAGCAATGCTTCAAACTGTCTGTATACTTGCCTTTCCTGAGAGGCCAGTATTAGATTTCGACGCACCACTGGGTGTTTAATGTAACCCTTGGAGTTTCTTATTGACTATGAAACACAGAAATTGCATCGGGATTGAATATAATAGGCACAATGCCGACTTACGTCCAGGGGGAGAAATGCTTCAAACAGTCTGTATATGTGCCGTTATTGAGAGGGCAGTATTAGATTGCGACGCACCACTGGGAGTTTACTGTAACCCTTGGAGCTTCATATTGACGATGAAACACAGAAATTGCATCGGGATTGAATATAGTAGGCACAATGCCGACTTACGTCCAGGGGGAGCAATGCTTCAAACAGCCTGTAAATGTGCCTTTCCTGAGAGGCCAGTATTAGATTGCGACGAACCACTGGGTGTTTAATGTAACCCTTGGAGCTTCATATTGACTATGAAACACAGAAATTGCATCGGGATTGAATATAGTAGGCACAATGCCGACTTACGTCCAGGGGGAGCAATGCTTCAAACAGTCTGTATTCGTGCCTTTCCTGAGAGGCCAGTATTAGATTGCGACGCACCACTGGGAGTTTACTGTAACCCTTGGAGCTTCATATTAACGATCAAACAAAGAAATTGCATCGGGATTTAATATAGTAGGCTCAATGCCGACTTACGTCCAGGGGGAGTAATGCATCAAACAGTCTGTATATGTGCCGTTACTGAGAGGCCAGTATTAGATTGCGACGCACCACTGGGTGTTTACTGTAACCCTTGGAGCTACATATTGATGATGAAACACAGAAATTGCATCGGGATTGAATATCGTAGGCAGAAAGCAAACTTACGTTCAGGGGGAGTAATGCTTCAAACAGTCTGTATACGTGCCTTTCCTGAGAGGCCAGTATTAAATTGCGACACATCACTGGGTGTTTACTGTAACCCTTGGAGCTTCATATTGACGATGACACACACAAATTGCATCGGGATTGAATAAAGTAGGCACAATGCCGACTTACGTCCAGGGGGAGTAATGCTTCAAACAGTCTGTATACAAGCCTTTCCTGAGAGGCCAGTATTAGATTGCGACGCATCACTGGGTGTTTACTGCCACCCTTGGAGCTTCATATTGACGATGAAACACAGAAATTGCATCGGGATTGAATATAGTAGGCACAATGCCGACTTACGTCCAGGGGGAGTAATGCTTCAAACAGTTATATACGTGCCTTTCCTGAAAGGCCAGAAATTAGACTGCGAAGCACCACTGGGAGTTTACTGTAACCCTTGGAGCTTCATATTGACGATGAAACACAGAAATTGCATCGGGATTGAATATAGTAGTCACAATGCCGACTTACGTCCAGGGGGAGCAATGCTTCAAACTGTCTGTATACGTGCCTTTCCTGAGAGGCCAGTATTAGATTGCGACGCACCACTGGGTGTTTACTGTAACCCTTGGAGCTTCATATTGACTATGAAACACAGAAATTGCATCGGAATTGAATATAGTAGGCAGAAGGCCGACTTACGTCCAGGGGGAATAGTGCTTCTAACAGTCTGTATATGTGCCGTTACTGAGGGGCCAGTATTAGATTGCGACACACCACTAGGTGTTTAATGTAAACGTTGGAGCTTCATATTGACTATGAAACACAGAAATTGCATCGGGATTGAATATAGTAGGCACAATGCCGACTTACGTCCAGGGGGAGCAATGCTTCAAACAGCCTGTATACGTGTCTTTCCTGAGAGGCCAGTATTAGATTGCGACGAACCACTGGGTGTTTAATGTAACCCTTGGAGCTTCATATTGACTATGAAACACAGAAATTGCATCGGGATTGAATATAGTAGGCACAATGCCGACTTACGTCCAGGGGGAGCAATGCCTTAAACAGTCTGTATACGAGCCTTTCCTGAGAGGCCAGTATTAGACTGCGACGCACCACTGGGTGTTTACTCTAACCCTTGGAGCTTCATATTGACGATTAAACAAAGAAATTGCATCGGGATTGAATATAGTAGGCACAATGCCGACTTACGTCCAGGGGGAGTAATGCTTCAAACAGTCTGTATATGTGCCGTTACTGAGAGGCCAGTATTGGATTGCGACGTACCACTGGGTGCTTGCTGTAACCCTTGGAGCTTCATATTGACGATGACACACAGAAATTGCATAGGTATTGAATATAGTAGGCACAATGCCGACTTACGTCCAGGGGGAGAAATGCTTCAAACAGTTTGTATACGTGCCTTTCCTGAGAGGCCAGAAATTAGACTGCGACGCACCACTGGGAGTTTACTGTAACCCTTGGAGCTTCAAATTGACGATGAAACACAGAAATTGTATTGGGATTGAATATAGTAGGCACAATGCCGACTTACGTCCAGGGGGAGCAATGCTTCAAGCTGACTGTATACATGCCTTTCCTGAGAGGCCAGTATTAGATTGCGACGCACCAGTGGGTGATTAATGTAACCCTTGGAGCTTCATATTGACTATGAAACACAGATATTTCATCGGGATTGAATATAGTAGGCACAATGCCGTCTTACGTCCAGGGGGAGCAATGCTTCAAAGAGTCTGTATACGTGCCTTTCCTGAGAGGCCAGTATTAGACTGCGACGCACCACTGGGAGTTCACTGTAACCCTTGGAGCTTCATATTGACGATGAAACGCAGAAATTGCATCGGGATTGAATATAGTAGGCACAATGCCGACTTTCGTTCAGCGGGAGCAATGCTTCAAACTGTCTGTATACGTGCCTTTCCTGAGAGGCCAGTATTAGATTGCGATGCACCACTGGGTGTTTACTGTAACCCTTGGAGCTTCATATTGACGATGAAACACAGATATTGCATCGGGATTGAATATAGTAGGCACAAAGCCGACTTACGTCCACGGGGAGCAATGCTTCAAACCGTCTGTATACGTGCCGTTACTGAGAGGCCAGCATTAGATTGCGACGCACCACTGGGTGTTTACTGTAACCCTTGGAGCTTCATATTGACGATGGAACACAGAAATTGCATCTGGATTGAATATAGTAGGCACATTGCAGACTTACGTTCAGGGGGAGCAATGCTTCAAACAGCCTATATACGTGCCTTTCCTGAGAGGCCAGTATTAGATTGCGACGCACCACTGGGCGTTTACTGTAACCCTTGGAGCTTCATATTGACGATGAAACACAGAAATTGCATCGGGATTAAATATAGTAGGCACAATGCCGACTTACGTCCAGGGGGAGTAATGCTTCAGAAAGTCTGTATATGTGCCGTTACTGAGAGGCCAGTATTAGATTGCGACGCACCACTGGGTGTTTACTGTAACACTTGGTGCTTCATATTGTTGATGAAACACAGAATTTGAATCACGATTGAATATCGTAGGCAGAAGGCCAACTTACGTCCAGGGGGAGTAATGCTACAAACAGTCTGTGTACGTGCCTTTCCTGAGGGGCCAGTATTAGATTGCGAAACACCACTGGGTGTTTACTGTAACCCTTGGAGCTTCATATTGACGATGACACACACAAATTGCATCGGGATTGAATATAGTAGGCACAATGCCGACTTACGTCCAGGGGGAGCAATGCTTCAAACAGCCTGTATACGTGCCTTTCCTGAGAGGCCAGTATTAGATTGCGACGCACCACTGGGTGTTTACTGTAAATCTTGGAGCTTCATATTAATAATGAATCACAGAAATTGCATCGGGATTGAATATCGTAGGCAGAAGGCCAACTTACGTCCAGGGGGAGTAATGCTTCAAACAGTCTGTATGCGTGCCTATCCTGAGAGGCCAGTATTAGATTGCGACACACCACTGGGTGTTTACTGTAACCCTTGGAGCTTCAAATTGACGATGACACACACAATTTGCATCGGGATTGAATATAGTAGGCACAATGCCGACTTACGTCCAGGGGGAGTAATGCTTCAAACAGTCTGTATACGTGCCTTTCCTGAGAGGCCAGTATTAGATTGCGACGCATCACTGGGTGTTTACTGCCACCCTTGGAGCTTCATATTGACGATGAAACACAGAAATTGCATCGGGATTGAATATAGTAGGCACAATGCCGACTTACGTCCAGGGGGAGCAATGCTTCAAACTGTCTGTATACGTGCCTTTCCTGAGAGGCCAGTATTCGATTGCGACGCTCCACTGGGTGTTTACTTTAACCCATGGAGCTTCATATTGACGATGAAACAAAGAAATTGCATCGGGATTGAATATAGTAGGCACAATGCCGACTTACGTCCAGGGGGAGTAATGCTTCAAACAGTCTGTATATGTGCCGTTACTGAGAGGCCAGTATTAGATTGCGACGCACCACTGGGTGCTTGCTGTAACCCTTGGAGCTTCATATTGACGATGACACACAGAAATTGCATCGGGATTGAATATAGTAGGCACAATGCCGACTTGCGTCCAGGGGGAGCAATGCTTCAAACAGTCTGTATACGTGCCTTTCCAGAGAGGCCAGTATTAGATTGCGACGCATCACTGGGTGTTTACTGTAGCCCTTGGAGCGTCATATTGACGATGAAACACAGAAATTGCATCGGGATTGAATATAGTAGGCACAATGCCGACTTTCGTCCAGGGGGAGCAATGCTTCAAACCGTCTGTATACATGCCTTCCCTGAGAGGCCAGTATTAGATTGCGACGCACCACTGGGTGTTTAATGTAACCCTTGGAGCTTCATATTGACTATGAAACACAGAAATTGCATCGGGATTGAATATAGTAGGCACAATGCCGACTTACGTCCAGAGGGAGCAATGCTTCAAACAGTCTGTATACGTGCCTTTCCTGAGAGGCCAGTATTAGACTGCGACGCACCACTGGGAGTTTACTGTAACCCTCGGAGCTTCATATTGACGATGAACATAAGAAATTGCATCGGGATTAAATATAGTATGCACAATGCCGACTTACGTCCAGGGGGAGTAATGCTTCAAACACTCTGTATATGTGCCGTTACTGAGAGGCCAGTATTAGATTGCGACGCACCACTGGGTGTTTACTGTAACACTTGGAGCTTCATATTGATGATGAAACACAGAATTTGAATCGGGATTGAATATAGTAGGCACAATGCCGACTTACGTCCAGGGGGAGCAATGCTTCAAACAGTCTGTATTCGTGCCTTTCCTGAGAGGCCAGTATTAGATTGCGATGCACCACTGGGCGTTTACTGTAACCCTTGGAGCTTCATATTAACGATGAAACAAAGAAATTGCATCGGGATTTAATATAGTAGGCACAATGCCGACTTACGTCCAGGGGGAGTAATGCTTCAAACAGTCTGTATATGTGCCGTTACTGAGAGGCCAGTATTAGATTGCGACGCACCACTGGGTGTTTACTGTAACCCTTGGAGCTTCATATTGATGATGAAACACAGAAATTGCATCGGGATTGAATATCGTAGGCAGAAAGCCAACTTACGTTCAGGAGGAGTAATGCTTCAAACAGTCTGTATACGTGCCTTTCCTGAGAGGCCAGTATTAGATTGCGACACATCACTGGGTGTTTACTGTAGCCCTTGGAGCTTCATATTGACGATGACACACACAAATTGCATCGGGATTGAATAAAGTAGGCACAATGCCGACTTACGTCCAGGGGGAGTAATGCTTCAAACAGTCTGTATACAAGCCTTTCCTTAGAGGCCAGTATTAGATTGCGACGCATCACTGGGTGTTTACTGCCACCCTTGGAGCTTCATATTGACGATGAAACACAGAAATTGCATCGGGATTGAATATAGTAGGCACAATGCCGACTTACGTCCAGGGGGAATAGTGCTTCTAACAGTCTGTATATGTGCCGTTACTGAGGGGCCAGTATTAGATTGCGACGCACCACTAGGTGTTTAATGTAATCGTTGGAGCTTCATATTGACTATGAAACACAGAAATTGCATCGGGATTGAATATAGTAGGCACAATGCCGACTTACGTCCAGGGGGAGCAATGCTTCAAACAGCCTGTATACGTGTCTTTCCTGAGAGGCCAGTATTAGATTGCGACGAACCACTGGGTGTTTAATGTAACCCTTGGAGCTTCATATTGACTATGAAACACAGAAATTGCATCGGGATTGAATATAGTAGGCACAATGCCGACTTACGTCCAGGGGGAGCAATGCCTTAAACAGTCTGTATACGTGCCTTTCCTGAGAGGCCAGTATTAGACTGCGACGCACCACTGGGTGTTTACTCTAACCCTTGGAGCTTCATATTGACGATGAAACAAAGAAATTGCATCGGGATTGAATATAGTAGGCACAATGCCGACTTACGTCCAGGGGGAGCAATGCTTCAAACAGTCTGTATTCGTGCCTTTCCTGAGAGGCCAGTATTAGATTGCGATGCACCACTGGGCGTTTACTATAACCCTTGGAGCTTCATATTAACGATGAAACAAAGAAATTGCATCGGGATTTATTATAGTAGGCACAATGCCGACTTACGTCCAGGGGGAGTAATGCTTCAAACAGTCTGTATATGTGCCGTTACTGAGAGGCCAGTATTAGATTGCGACGCACCACTGGGTGTTTACTGTAACCCTTGGAGCTTCATATTGATGATGAAACACAGAAATTGCATCGGGATTGTATATCGTAGGCAGAAAGCCAACTTACGTTCAGGGGGAGTAATGCTTCAAACAGTCTGTATACGTGCCTTTCCTGAGAGGCCAGTATTAGATTGCGACACATCACTGGGTGTTTACTGTAACCCTTGGAGCTTCATATTGACGATGACACACACAAATTGCATCGGGATTGAATAAAGTAGGCACAATGCCGACTTACGTCCAGGGGGAGTAATGCTTCAAACAGTTGTATACGTGCCTTTCCTGAAAGGCCAGAAATTAGACTGCGACGCACCACTGGGAGTTTACTGTAACCCTTGGTGCTTCATATTGACGATGAAACACAGAAATTGCATCGGGATTGAATATAGTAGCCACAATGCCGACTTACGTCCAGGGGGAGCAATGCTTCAAACTGTCTGTATACGTGCCTTTCCTGAGAGGCCAGTATTAGATTGCGACGCACCACTGGGTGTTTACTGTAACCCTTGGAGCTTCATATTGACTATGAAACACAGAAATTGCATCGGGATTGAATATAGTAGGCAGAAGGCCGACTTACGTCCAGGGGGAATAGTGCTTCTAACAGCCTGTATATGTGCCATTACTGAGGGGCCAGTATTAGATTGCGACGCACCACTAGGTGTTTAATGTAATCGTTGGAGCTTCATATTGACTATGAAACACAGAAATTGCATCGGGATTGAATATAGTAGGCACAATGCCGACTTACGTCCAGGGGGAGCAATGCTTCAAACAGCCTGTATACGTGTCTTTCCTGAGAGGCCAGTATTAGATTGCGACGAACCACTGGGTGTTTAATGTAACCCTTGGAGCTTCATATTGACTATGAAACACAGAAATTGCATCGGGATTGAATATAGTAGGCACAATGCCGACTTACGTCCAGGGGGAGCAATGCCTTAAACAGTCTGTATACGTGCCTTTCCTGAGAGGCCAGTATTAGACTGCGACGCACCACTGGGTGTCTACTCTAACCCTTGGAGCTTCATATTGACGAGGAAACAAAGAAATTGCATCGGGATTGAATATAGTAGGCACAATGCCGACTTACGTCCAGGGGGAGTAATGCTTCAAACAGTCTGTATATGTGCCGTTACTGAGAGGCCAGTGTTAGATTGCGACGTACCACTGGGTGCTTGCTGTAACCCTTGGAGCTTCATATTGACGATGACACACAGAAATTGCATAGGGATTGAATATAGTAGGCACAATGCCGACTTACGTCCAGGGGGAGAAATGCTTCAAACAGTTTGTATACGTGCCTTTCCTGAGAGGCCAGAAATTAGACTGCGACGCACCACTGGGAGTTTACTGTAACCCTTGGAGCTTCATATTGACGATGAAACACAGAAATTGCATTGGGATTGAATATAGTAGGCACAATGCCGACTTACGTCCAGGGGGAGCAATGCTTCAAACTGTCTGTATACATGCCTTTCCTGAGAGGCCAGTATTAGATTGCGACGCACCAGTGGGTGTTTAATGTACCCCTTGGAGCTTCATAGTGACTATGAAACACAGAAATTGCATCGGGATTGAATATAGTAGGCACAATGCCGTCTTACGTCCAGGGGGAGTAATGCTTCAAACAGTCTGTATAAGTGCCGTTACTGAGAGGCCAGTATTAGACTGCGACGCACCACTGGGAGTTTACTGTAACCCTCGGAGCTTCATATTGACGATGAACATAAGAAATTGCATCGGGATTGAATATAGTATGCACAATGCCGACTTACGTCCAGGGGGAGCAATGCTTCAAACAGTCTGTATACGTGCCTTTCCAGAGAGGCCAGTATTAGATTGCGACGCATCACTGGGTGTTTACTGTAGCCCTTGGAGCGTCATATTGACGATGAAACACAGAAATTGCATCGGGATTGAATATAGTAGGCACAATGCCGACTTTCGTCCAGGGGGAGCAATGCTTCAAACCGTCTGTATACATGCCTTCCCTGAGAGGCCAGTATTAGATTGCGACGCACCACTGGGTGTTTAATGTAACCCTTGGAGCTTCATATTGACTATGAAACACAGAAATTGCATCGGGATTGAATATAGTAGGCACAATGCCGACTTACGTCCAGAGGGAGCAATGCTTCAAACAGTCTGTATACGTGCCTTTCCTGAGAGGCCAGTATTAGACTGCGACGCACCACTGGGAGTTTACTGTAACCCTCGGAGCTTCATATTGACGATGAACATAAGAAATTGCATCGGGATTGAATATAGTATGCACAATGCCGACTTACGTCCAGGGGGAGTAATGCTTCAAACAGTCTGTATATGTGCCGTTACTGAGAGGCCAGTATTAGATTGCGACGCACCACTGGGTGTTTACTGTAACACTTGGAGCTTCATATTGATGATGAAACACAGAATTTGAATCGGGATTGAATATAGTAGGCACAATGCCGACTTACGTCCAGGGGGAGCAATGCTTCAAACAGTCTGTATTCGTGCCTTTCCTGAGAGGCCAGTATTAGATTGCGATGCACCACTGGGCGTTTACTGTAACCCTTGGAGCTTCATATTAACGATGAAACAAAGAAATTGCATCGGGATTTAATATAGTAGGCACAATGCCGACTTACGTCCAGGGGGAGTAATGCTTCAAACAGTCTGTATATGTGCCGTTACTGAGAGGCCAGTATTAGATTGCGACGCACCACTGGGTGTTTACTGTAACCCTTGGAGCTTCATATTGATGATGAAACACAGAAATTGCATCGGGATTGAATATCGTAGGCAGAAAGCCAACTTACGTTCAGGAGGAGTAATGCTTCAAACAGTCTGTATACGTGCCTTTCCTGAGAGGCCAGTATTAGATTGCGACACATCACTGGGTGTTTACTGTAGCCCTTGGAGCTTCATACTGACGATGACACACACAAATTGCATCGGGATTGAATAAAGTAGGCACAATGCCGACTTACGTCCAGGGGGAGTAATGCTTCAAACAGTCTGTATACAAGCCTTTCCTTAGAGGCCAGTAATAGATTGCGACGCATCACTGGGTGTTTACTGCCACCCTTGGAGCTTCATATTGACGATGAAACACAGAAATTGCATCGGGATTGAATATAGTAGGCACAATGCCGACTTACGTCCAGGGGGAATAGTGCTTCTAACAGTCTGTATATGTGCCGTTACTGAGGGGCCAGTATTAGATTGCGACGCACCACTAGGTGTTTAATGTAATCGTTGGAGCTTCATATTGACTATGAAACACAGAAATTGCATCGGGATTGAATATAGTAGGCACAATGCCGACTTACGTCCAGGGGGAGCAATGCTTCAAACAGCCTGTATACGTGTCTTTCCTGAGAGGCCAGTATTAGATTGCGACGAACCACTGGGTGTTTAATGTAACCCTTGGAGCTTCATATTGACTATGAAACACAGAAATTGCATCGGGATTGAATATAGTAGGCACAATGCCGACTTACGTCCAGGGGGAGCAATGCCTTAAACAGTCTGTATACGTGCCTTTCCTGAGAGGCCAGTATTAGACTGCGACGCACCACTGGGTGTTTACTCTAACCCTTGGAGCTTCATATTGACGATGAAACAAAGAAATTGCATCGGGATTGAATATAGTAGGCACAATGCCGACTTACGTCCAGGGGGAGCAATGCTTCAAACAGTCTGTATTCGTGCCTTTCCTGAGAGGCCAGTATTAGATTGCGATGCACCACTGGGCGTTTACTATAACCCTTGGAGCTTCATATTAACGATGAAACAAAGAAATTGCATCGGGTTTTAATATAGTAGGCACAATGCCGACTTACGTCCAGGGGGAGTAATGCTTCAAACAGTCTGTATATGTGCCGTTACTGAGAGGCCAGTATTAGATTGCGACGCACCACTGGGTGTTTACTGTAACCCTTGGAGCTTCATATTGATGATGAAACACAGAAATTGCATCGGGATTGTATATCGTAGGCAGAAAGCCAACTTACGTTCAGGGGGAGTAATGCTTCAAACAGTCTGTATACGTGCCTTTCCTGAGAGGCCAGTATTAGATTGCGACACATCACTGGGTGTTTACTGTACCCCTTGGAGCTTCATATTGACGATGACACACACAAATTGCATCGGGATTGAATAAAGTAGGCACAATGCCGACTTACGTCCAGGGGGAGTAATGCTTCAAACAGTCTGTATACAAGCCTTTCCTTAGAGGCCAGTATTAGATTGCGACGCATCACTGGGTGTTTACTGCCACCCTTGGAGCTTCATATTGACGATGAAACACAGAAATTGCATCGGGATTGAATATAGTAGGCACAATGCCGACTTACGTCCAGGGGGAGTAATGCTTCAAACAGTTGTATACGTGCCTTTCCTGAAAGGCCAGAAATTAGACTGCGACGCACCACTGGGAGTTTACTGTAACCCTTGGTGCTTCATATTGACGATGAAACACAGAAATTGCATCGGGATTGAATATAGTAGCCACAATGCCGACTTACGTCCAGGGGGAGCAATGCTTCAAACTGTCTGTATACGTGCCTTTCCTGAGAGGCCAGTATTAGATTGCGACGCACCACTGGGTGTTTACTGTAACCCTTGGAGCTTCATATTGACTATGAAACACAGAAATTGCATCGGGATTGAATATAGTAGGCAGAAGGCCGACTTACGTCCAGGGGGAATAGTGCTTCTAACAGTCTGTATATGTGCCATTACTGAGGGGCCAGTATTAGATTGCGACGCACCACTAGGTGTTTAATGTAATCGTTGGAGCTTCATATTGACTATGAAACACAGAAATTGCATCGGGATTGAATATAGTAGGCACAATGCCGACTTACGTCCAGGGGGAGCAATGCTTCAAACAGCCTGTATACGTGTCTTTCCTGAGAGGCCAGTATTAGATTGCGACGAACCACTGGGTGTTTAATGTAACCCTTGGAGCTTCATATTGACTATGAAACACAGAAATTGCATCGGGATTGAATATAGTAGGCACAATGCCGACTTACGTCCAGGGGGAGCAATGCCTTAAACAGTCTGTATACGTGCCTTTCCTGAGAGGCCAGTATTAGACTGCGACGCACCACTGGGTGTTTACTCTAACCCTTGGAGCTTCATATTGACGATGAAACAAAGAAATTGCATCGGGATTGAATATAGTAGGCACAATGCCGACTTACGTCCAGGGGGAGCAATGCTTCAAACAGTCTGTATTCGTGCCTTTCCTGAGAGGCCAGTATTAGATTGCGATGCACCACTGGGCGTTTACTATAACCCTTGGAGCTTCATATTGACGATGAAACAAAGAAATTGCATCGGGATTGAATATAGTAGGCACAATGCCGACTTACGTCCAGGGGGAGTAATGCTTCAAACAGTCTGTATATGTGCCGTTACTGAGAGGCCAGTGTTAGATTGCGACGTACCACTGGGTGCTTGCTGTAACCCTTGGAGCTTCATATTGACGATGACACACAGAAATTGCATAGGGATTGAATATAGTAGGCACAATGCCGACTTACGTCCAGGGGGAGAAATGCTTCAAACAGTTTGTATACGTGCCTTTCCTGAGAGGCCAGAAATTAGACTGCGACGCACCACTGGGAGTTTACTGTAACCCTTGGAGCTTCATATTGACGATGAAACACAGAAATTGCATTGGGATTGAATATAGTAGGCACAATGCCGACTTACGTCCAGGGGGAGCAATGCTTCAAACTGTCTGTATACATGCCTTTCCTGAGAGGCCAGTATTAGATTGCGACGCACCAGTGGGTGTTTAATGTACCCCTTGGAGCTTCATAGTGACTATGAAACACAGAAATTGCATCGGGATTGAATATAGTAGGCACAATGCCGTCTTACGTCCAGGGGGAGGAATGCTTCAAAGAGTCTGTATACGTGCCTTTCCTGAGAGGCCAGTATTAGATTGCGATGCACCACTGGGTGTTTACTGTAACCCTTGGAGCTTCATATTGACGATGATACAAAGATATTGCATCGGGATTGAATAAAGTAGGCACAAAGCCGACTTACGTCCACAGGGAGCAATGCTTCAAACAGTCTGTATATGTGCCGTTACTGAGAGGCCAGCATTAGATTGCGACGCACCACTGGGTGTTTACTGTAACCCTTGGAGCTTCATATTGACGATGGAACACAGAAATTGCATCTAAATTGAATATAGTAGGCACATTGCAGACTTACGTTCAGGGGGAGCAATGCTTCAAACAGCCTATATACGTGCCTTTCCTGAGAGGCCAGTATTAGATTGCGTCGCACCACTGGGCGTTTACTGTAACCCTTGGAGCTTCATATTGACGATGAAACACAGAAATTGCATCGGGATTAAATATAGTAGGCACAATGCCGACTAACGTCCAGGGGGAGTAATGCTTCAAAAAGTCTGTATATGTGCCGTTACTGAGAGGCCAGTATTAGATTGCGACGCACCACTGGTTGTTTACTGTAACACTTGGTGCTTCATATTGTTGATGAAACACAGAATTTGAATCAGGATTGAATATCGTAGGCAGAAGGCCAACTTACGTCCAGGGGGAGTAATGCTTTAAACAGTCTGTGTACGTGCCTTTCCTGAGAGGCCAGTATTAGATTGCGACACACCACTGGGTGTTTACTGTAACCCTTGGAGCTTCATATTGACGATGACACACACAAATTGCATCGGGATTGAATATAGTAGGCACAATGCCGACTTACGTCCAGGGGGAGCAATGCTTCAAACAGCCTGTATACGTGCCTTTCCTGAGAGGCCAGTATTAGATTGCCACGCACCACTGGGTGTTTAATGTAACCCTTGGAGCTTCATATTGACTATGAAACACAGAAATTGCATCGGGATTGAATATAGTAGGCACAATGCCGACTTACGTCCAGGGGGAGCAATGCTTCAAACAGTCTGTATACGTGCCTTTCCTGAGAGGCCAGTATTAGGCTGCGACGCCCCACTGGGAGTTTACTGTAACCCTTGGAGCTTCATATTGACGATGAAACAAAGAAATTGCATCGGGATTGAATATAGTAGGCACAATGCCGACTTACGTCCAGGGGGAGTAATGCTTCAAACAGTCTGTATATGTGCCGTTACTGAGAGGCCAGTATTAGATTGCGACGCACCACTGGGTGCTTGCTGTAACCCTTGGAGCTTCATATTGACGATGACACACAGAAATTGCATCGGGATTGAATATAGTAGGCACAATGCCGACTTGCGTCCAGGGGGAGTAATGCTTCAAACAGTCTGTATACGTGCCTTTCCTGAGAGGACAGTATTAGATTGCGAAGCATCACTGGGTGTTTACTGCCACCCTTGGAGCTTCATATTGACGATGAAACACAGAAATTGCATCGGGATTGAATATAGTAGGCACAATGCCGACTTACGTCCAGGGGGAGCAATGCTTCAAACTGTCTGTATACGTGCCTTTCCTGAGAGGCCAGTATTCGATTGCGACGCTCCACTGGGTGTTTACTTTAACCCATGGAGCTTCATATTGACGATGAAACAAAGAAATTGCATCGGGATTGAATATAGTAGGCACAATGCCGACTTACGTCCAGGGGGAGTAATGCTTCAAACAGTCTGTATATGTGCCGTTACTGAGAGGCCAGTATTAGATTGCGACGCACCACTGGGTGCTTGCTGTAACCCTTGGAGCTTCATATTGACGATGACACACAGAAATTGCATCGGGATTGAATATAGTAGGCACAATGCCGACTTGCGTCCAGGGGGAGCAATGCTTCAAACAGTCTGTATACGTGCCTTTCCAGAGAGGCCAGTATTAGATTGCGACGCATCACTGGGTGTTTACTGTAGCCCTTGGAGCTTCATATTGACGATGAAACACAGAAATTGCATCGGGATTGTATATAGTAGGCACAATGCCGACTTACGTCCAGGGGGAGCAATGCTTCAAACAGTTGTATACGTGCCTTTCCTGAGAGGCCAGAAATTAGACTGCGACGCACCACTGACAGTTTACTGTAACCCTTGGAGCTTCATATTGACGATGAAACACAGAAATTGCATCGGGATTGAATATAGTAGGCACAATGCCGACTTTCGTCCAGGGGGAGCAATGCTTCAAACTGTCTGTATACGTGCCTTCCCAGAGAGGCCAGTATTAGATTGCGACGCACCACTGGGTGTTTAATGTAACCCTTGGAGCTTCATATTGACTATGAAACACAGAAATTGCATCGGGATTGAATATAGTAGGCACAATGCCGACTTACGTCCAGGGGGAGCAATGCTTCAAACAGTCTGTATACGTGCCTTTCCTGAGAGGCCAGTATTAGACTGCGACGCACCACTGGGAGTTTACTGTAACCCTCGGAGCTTCATATTGACGATGAACATATGAAATTGCATCGGGATTGAATTTAGTAGGCACAATGCCGACTTACGTCCAGGGGGAGTAATGCTTCAAACAGTCTGTATATGTGCCGTTACTGAGAGGCCAGTATTAGATTGCGACGCACCACTGGGTGCTTACTGTAACCCTTGGAGCTTCATATTGATGATGAAACACAGAAATTGCATCGGGATTGAATATCGTAGGCAGAAAGCCAACTTACGTTCAGGGGGAGTAATGCTTCAAACAGTCTGTATACGTGCCTTTCCTGAGAGGCGAGTATTAGATTGCGACACATCACTGGGTGTTTACTGTAACCCTTGGAGCTTCATATTGACGATGACACACACAAATTGCATCGGGATTGAATAAAGTAGTCACAATGCCGACTTACGTCCAGGGGGAGTAATGCTTCAAACAGTCTGTATACAAGCCTTTCCTGAGAGGCCAGTATTAGATTGCGACGCATCACTGGGTGTTTACTGCCACCCTTGGAGCTTCATATTGACGATGAAACACAGAAATTGCATCGGGATTGAATATAGTAGGCACAATGCCGACTTACGTCCAGGGGGTGTAATGCTTCAAACAGTTGTATACGTGCCTTTCCTGAAAGGCCAGAAATTAGACTGCGACGCACCACTGGGAGTTTCCTGTAACCCTTGGAGCTTCATATTGACGATGAAACACAGAAATTGCATCGGGATTGAATATAGTAGGCACAATGCCGACTTACGTCCAGGGGGAGCAATGCTTCAAACTGTCTGTATACGTGCCTTTCCTGAGAGGCCAGTATTAGATTGCGACGCACCACTGGGTGTTTACTGTAACCCTTGGAGCTTCATATTGACTATGAAACACAGAAATTGCATCGGGATTGAATATAGTAGGCAGAAGGCCGACTTACGTCCAGGGGGAATAGTGCTTCTAACAGTCTGTATATGTGCCGTTACTGAGGGGCCAGTATTAGATTGCGACGCACCACTAGGTGTTTAATGTAATCGTTGGAGCTTCATATTGACTATGAAACACAGAAATTGCATCGGGATTGAATATAGTAGGCACAATGCCGACTTACGTCCAGGGGGAGCAATGCTTCAAACAGCCTGTATACGTGTCTTTGCTGAGAGGCCAGTATTAGATTGCGACGAACCACTGGGTGTTTAATGTAACCCTTGGAGCTTCATATTGACTATGAAACACAGAAATTGCATCGGGATTGAATATAGTAGGCACAATGCCGACTTACGTCCAGGGGGAGCAATGCCTTAAACAGTCTGTATACGTGCCTTTCCTGAGAGGCCAGTATTAGACTGCGACGCACCACTGGGTGTTTACTCTAACCCTTGGAGCTTCATATTGACGATGAAACACAGAAATTGCATTGGGATTGAATATAGTAGGCACAATGCCGACTTACGTCCAGGGGGAGCAATGCTTCAAACTGTCTGTATACATGCCTTTCCTGAGAGGCCAGTATTAGATTGCGACGCACCAGTGGGTGTTTAATGTACCCCTTGGAGCTTCATAGTGACTATGAAACACAGAAATTGCATCGGGATTGAATATAGTAGGCACAATGCCGTCTTATGTCCAGGGGGAGCAATGCTTCAAAGAGTCTGTATACGTGCCTTTCCTGAGAGGCCAGTATTAGATTGCGATGCACCACTGGGTGTTTACTGTAACCCTTGGAACTTCATATTGACGATGAAACACAGATATTGCATCGGGATTGAATATAGTAGGCACAAAGCCGACTTACGTCCAGGGGGAGTAATGCTTCAAACAGTCTGTATAAGTGCCGTTACTGAGAGGCCAGTATTAGATTGCGACGCACCACTGGGTGTTTACTGTAAACCCTGGAGCTTCATATTGATGATGAATCACAGCAATTGCATCGGGATTGAATATCGTTGGCAGAAGGCCAACTTACGTCCAGGGGGAGTAATGCTTCAAACAGTCTGTGTACGTACCTTTCCTGAGAGGCCAGTATTAGATTGCGACACACCACTGGGTGTTTACTGTAACCCTTGGAGCTTCATATTGACTATGAAACACAGAAATTGCATCGGGATTGAATATAGCAGGCACAATGCCGACTTACGTCCAGGGGGAGCAATGCTTCAAACAGCCTGTATACGTGCCTTTCCTGGGAGGCCAGTATTAGATTGCGACGCACCACTGGGTGTTTAATGTAACCCTTGGAGCTTCATATTGACTATGAAACACAGAAATTGCACCGGGATTGAATATAGTAGGCACAATGCCGACTTTCGTCCAGGGGGAGCAATGCTTCAAACTGTTTGTATACGTGCCTTCCCTGAGAGGCCAGTATTAGATTGCGACGCACCACTGGGTGTTTAATGTAACCCTTGGAGCTTCATATTGATTATGAAACACAGAAATTGCATCGGGATTGAATATAGTAGGCACAATGCCGACTTACGTCCAGGGGGAGCAATGCTTCAAACAGTCTGTATACGTGCCTTTCCTGAGAGGCCAGTATTAGACTGCGACGCACCACTGGGAGTTTACTGTAACCCTCGGAGCTTCATATTGACGATGAACATATGAAATTGCATCGGGATTGAATATAGTGGGCACAATGCCGACTTACGTCCAGGGGGAGTAATGCTTCAAACAGTCTGTATATGTGCCGTTACTGAGAGGCCAGCATTAGATTGCGACGCACCACTGGGTGTTTACTGTAACACTTGGAGCTTCATATTGATGATGAAACACAGAATTTGTATCGGGATTGAATATAGTAGGCACAATGCCGACTTACGTCCAGGGGGAGCAATGCTTCAAACAGTCTGTATTCGTGCCTTTCCTGAGAGGCCAGTATTAGATTGCGACGCACCACTGGCCGTTTACTGTAACCCTTGGAGCTTCATATTAACGATGAAACAAAGAAATTGCATCGGGATTTAATATAGTAGGCACATTGCTGACTTACGTCCAGGGGGAGTAATGCTTCAAACAGTCTGTATATGTGCCGTTACTGAGAGGCCAGTATTAGATTGCGACGCACTACTGGGTGTTTACTGTAACCCTTGGAGCTTCATATTGATGATGAAACACAGAAATTGCATCGGGATTGAATATCGTAGGCAGAAAGCCAACTTACGTTCAGGGGGAGTAATGCTTCAAACAGTCTGTATACGTGCCTTTCCTGAGAGGCCAGTATTAGATTGCGACACATCACTGGGTGTTTACTGTAACCCTTGGAGCTTCATATTGACGATGACACACACAAATTGCATCGGGATTGAATAAAGTAGGCACAATGCCGACTTACGTCCAGGGGGAGTAATGCTTCAAACAGTCTGTATACAAGCCTTTCCTGAGAGGCCAGTATTAGATTGCGACGCATCACTGGGTGTTTACTGCCACCCTTGGAGCTTCATATTGACGATGAAACACAGAAATTGCATCGGGATTGAATATAGTAGGCACAATCCCGACTTACGTCCAGGGGGAGTAATGCTTCAAACAGTTGTATACGTGCCTTTCCTGAAAGGCCAGAAATTAGACTGCGACGCACCACTGGGAGTTTACTGTAACCCTTGGAGCTTCATATTGACGATGAAACACAGAAATTGCATCGGGATTGAATATAGTAGGCACAATGCCGACTTAAGTCCAGGGGGAGCAATGCTTCAAACTGTCTGTATACGTGCCTTTCCTGAGAGGCTAGTATTAGATTGCGACGCACCACTGGGTGTTTACTGTAACCCTTGGAGCTTCATATTGACTATGAAACACAGAAATTGCATCGGGATTGAATATAGTAGGCAGAAGGCCGACTTACGTCCAGGGGGAATAGTGCTTCTAACAGTCTGTATATGTGCCGTTACTGAGGGGCCAGTATTAGATTGCGACGCACCACTAGGTGTCTAATGTAATCATTGGAGCTTCATATTGACTATGAAACACAGAAATTGCATCGGGATTGAATATAGTAGGCACAATGCCGACTTACGTCCAGGGGGAGCAATGCTTCAAACAGCCTGTATACGTGTCTTTGCTGAGAGGCCAGTATTAGATTGCGACGAACCACTGGGTGTTTAATGTAACCCTTGGAGCTTCATATTGACTATGAAACACAGAAATTGCATCGGGATTGAATATAGTAGGCACAATGCCGACTTACGTCCAGGGGGAGCAATGCCTTAAACAGTCTGTATACGTGCCTTTCCTGAGAGGCCAGTATTAGACTGCGACGCACCACTGGGTGTTTACTCTAACCCTTGGAGCTTCATATTGACGATGAAACAAAGAAATTGCATCGGGATTGAATATAGTAGGCACAATGCCGACTTACGTCCAGGGGAGAAATGCTTCAAACAGTTTGTATACGTGCCTTTCCTGAGAAGCCAGAAATTAGACTGCGACGCGCCACTGGGAGTTTACTGTAACCCTTGGAGCTTCATATTGACGATGAAACACAGAAATTGCATTGGGATTGAATATAGTAGGCACAATGCCGACTTACGTCCAGGGGGAGCAATGCTTCAAACTGTCTGTATACATGCCTTTCCTGAGAGGCCAGTATTAGATTGCGACGCACCAGTGGGTGTTTAATGTACCCCTTGGAGCTTCATAGTGACTATGAAACACAGAAATTGCATCGGGATTGAATATAGTAGGCACAATGCCGTCTTACGTCCAGGGGGAGCAATGCTTCAAAGAGTCTGTATACGTGCCTTTCTTGAGAGGCCAGTATTAGATTGCGATGCACCACTGGGTGTTTACTGTAACCCTTGGAGCTTCATATTGACGATGAAACACAGATATTGCATCGGGATTGAATATAGTAGGCACAAAGCCGACTTATGTCCACAGGGAGCAATGATTCAAACAGTCTGTATATGTGCCGTTACTGAGAGGCCAGCATTAGATTGCGACGCACCACTGGGTGTTTAATGTAACCCTTGGAGCTTCATATTGACTATGAAACACAGAAATTGCATCGGGATTGAATATAGTGGGCACAATGCCGACTTACGTCCAGGGGGAGCAATGCTTCAAATAGTCTGTATACGTGCCTTTCCTGAGAGGCCAGTATTAGGCTGCGACGCACCACTGGGAGTTTACTGTAACACTTGGAGCTTCATATTGACGATGAAACAAAGAAATTGCATCGGGATTGAATATAGTAGGCACAATGCCGACTTACGTCCAGGGGGAGTAATGCTTCAAACAGTCTGTATAAGTGCCGTTACTGAGAGGCCAGTATTAGATTGCGACGCACCACTGGGTGTTTACTGTAAACCTTGGAGCTTCATATTGATGATGAATCACAGAAATTGCATCGGGATTGAATATCGTAGGCAGAAGGCCAACTTACGTCCAGGGGGAGTAATGCTTCAAACAGTCTGTATGCGTGCCTATCCTGAGAGGCCAGTATTAGATTGCGACACACCACTGGGTGTTTACTGTAACCCTTGGAGCTTCAAATTGACGATGACACACACAAATTGCATCGGGATTGAATATAGTATTCACAATGCCGACTTACGTCCAGGGGGAGTAATGCTTCAAACAGTCTGTATACGTGCCTTTCCTGAGAGGACAGTATTAGATTGCGACGCATCACTGGGTGTTTACTGCCACCCTTGGAGCTTCATATTGACGATGAAACACAGATATTGCATCGGGATTGAATATAGTAGGCACAATGCCGACTTACGTCCAGGGGGAGCAATGCTTCAAACTATCTGTATACGTGCCTTTCCTGAGAGGCCAGTATTCGATTGCGACGCTCCACTGGGTGTTTACTTTAACCCATGGAGCTTCATATTGACGATGAAACAAAGAAATTGCATCGGGATTGAATATAGTAGGCACAATGCCGACTTACGTCCAGGGGGAGTAATGCTTCAAACAGTCTGTATATGTGCCGTTACTGAGAGGCCAGTATTAGATTGCGACGCACCACTGGGTGCTTGCTGTAACCCATGGAGCTTCATATTGACGATGACACACAGAAATTGCATCGGGATTGAATATAGAAGGCACAATGCCGACTTGCGTCCAGGGGGAGCAATGCTTCAAACAGTCTATATACGTGCCTTTCCAGAGAGGCCACTATTAGATTGCGACGCATCACTGGGTGTTTACTGTAGCCCTTGGAGCTTCATATTGACGATGAAACACAGAAATTGCATCGGGATTGTATATAGTTGGCACAATGCCGACTTACGTCCAGGGGGAGCAATGCTTCAAACAGTTGTATACGTGCCTTTCCTGAGAGGCCAGAAATTAGACTGCGACGCACCACTGAGAGTTTACTGTAACCCTTGGAGCTTCATATTGACGATGACACACACAAATTGCATCGGGATTGAATATAGTAGGCACAATGCCGACTTTCGTCCAGGGGGAGCAATGCTTCAAAATGTCTGTATACGTGCCTTCCCTGAGAGGCCAGTATTAGATTGCGACGCACCACTGGGTGTTTAATGTAACCCTTGGAGCTTCATATTGACTATGAAACACAGAAATTGCATCGGGATTGAATATAGTAGGCACAATGCCGACTTACGTCCAGGGGGAGCAATGCTTCAAACAGTCTGTATACGTGCCTTTCCTGAGAGGCCAGTATTAGACTGCGACGCACCACAGGGAGTTTACTGTAACCCTCGGAGCTTCATATTGACGATGAACATAAGAAATTGCATCGGGATTGAATATAGTAGGCACAATGCCGACTTACGTCCAGGGGGAGTAATGCTTCAAACAGTCTGTATATGTGCCGTTACTGAGAGGCCAGTATTAGATTGCGACGCACCACTGGGTGTTAACTGTAACACTTGGAGCTTCATATTGATGATGAAACACAGAATTTGAATCGGGATTGAATATCGTAGGCAGAAGGGCAACTTACGTCCAGGGGGAGTAATGCTTCAAACAGTCTGTGTACGTACCTTTCCTGAGAGGCCAGTATTAGATTGCGACACACCACTGGGTGTTTACTGTAACCCTTGGAGCTTCATATTGACGATGAAACACAGAAATTGCATCGGGCTTGAATATAGTAGGCACAATGCCGACTTACGTCCAGGGGGAGCAATGCTTCAAACAGCCTGTATACGTGCCTTTCCTGAGAGGCCAGTATTAGATTGCGACGCACCACTGGGTGTTTAATGTAACCCTTGGAGCTTCATATTGACTATGAAACACAGAAATTGCACCGGGATTGAATATAGTAGGCACAATGCCGACATACGTCCAGGGGGAGCAATGCTTCAAACCGTCTGTATACGTGCCTTTCCTGAGAGGCCAGTACTAGACTGCGACGCACCACTGGGTGCTTACTGTAACCCTTGGAGTTTCATATTGACGATGACACTCAGAAATTGCATCGGGATTTAATAAAGTAGGCACAATGCCGACTTACGTCCAGGGGGAGTAATGCTTCAAACAGTCTGTATACGTGCCTTTCCTGAGAGGCCAGTATTAGATTGCGACGCATCACTGGGTGTTTACTGTAACCCTTGGCGCTTTATATTGACGATGAAACACAGAAATTGAATCGGGATTGAATATAGTAGGCACAATGCCGACTTACGTCCAGGGGGAGGAATGCTTCAAACAGTCTGTATATGTGCCGTTACTGAGAGGCCAGTATTAGATTCCGACGCACCACTGTGTGTTTACTGTAACCCTTGGAGCTTCATATTGACTATGAAACACAGAAATTGCATCGGGATTGAATGTAGTAGGCAGAAGGCCGACTTACGTCCAGGGGGAGCAATGCTTCAACAGTGTGTATATGTGCCGTTACTGATAGGCCAGTATTAGATTGCGACGCACCACTGGGTGTTTTTATTGTAACCCATGGAGCTTCATATTAACGATGAAACACAGAAATTGCATCGGGATTGAATATAGGAGGCACAATGCCGTCTTACGTCCAGGGGGAGGAATGCTTCAGACAGTCTGTATACGTGCCTTTCCTCAGAGGCCAGTATTAAATTGCGACGCACCACTGGGTGTTTAATGTAACCCTTGGAGCTCCATATTGACTATGAAACACAGAAATTGCATCGGGATTGAATATAGTAGGCAGAAGACCGACTTACGTCCAGGGGGAGGAATGCTTCAAACAGTCAGTATATGTGCCGTCACTGAGAGGCCAGTATTAGATGGCGACGCACCACTGGGTGTTTACTGTAACCCTTGGAGCTTCATATTGACTATGAAACACAGAAATTGCATCGGGATTAAATATTGTAGACAGAGGGCCGACTTATGTACTGTTGGAGGAATGCTTCAAACAGTCTGTATACGTGCCTTTCCTGAGAGGCCAGTATTAGATTGCGACACACCACTGGGTGTTTACTGTAACCCTTGGAGCTTCATATTGACTATGAAACACAGAAATTGCATCGGGATTGAATATAGTAGGCAGAAGGCCGACTTACGTCCAGGGGGAGCAATGCTTCAAACAGTCTGTATACGTGCCTTTCCTGAGAGGCCAGTATTAGACTGCGACGCCCCACTGGGAGTTTACTGTAACCCTTGGAGCTTCATATTGACGATGAAACACAGAAATTGCATCAAGATTGAATATAGTAGGCAGAAGGCCGACTTACGTCCAGGGGGAGGAATGCTTCAAACAGTCTGTATATGCGCCGTTACTGAGAGGCCAGTATTAGATTGCGACGGACCACTGGGTGTTTACTGTAACCCTTGGAGCTTCATATTGATTATGATACACAGTAATAGCATCGTGAGTAAATATAGTAGGCAGAAGGCCGACTTACGTCCAGGGGGAGCAATGCTTCAACAGTGTGTATATGTGCCGTTACTGAGAGACCAGTATTGGATTGCGACGCACCACTGGGTGTTTTTATTGTAACCCATGGAGCTTCATATTAACGATGAAACACAGAAATTGCAACGGGATTGAATATAGGAGGCACAATGCCGACTTACGTCCTGGGGAACAATGCTTCAAACTGTCTGTATACGTGCCTTTCCTCAGAGGCCAGTATTAAATTGCGACGCAACGCAGGGTGTTTACTGTAACCCTTGGAGCTCCATATTGACTATGAAACACAGAAATTGCATCGGGATTGAATATAGTAGTCAGAAGGCCGACTTACGTCCAGGGGGAGGAATGCTTCAAACAGTCAGTATATGTGCCGTTACTGAGAGGCCAGTATTAGATGGCGACGCACCACTGGGTGTTTACTGTAACCCTTGGAGCTTCATATTGACTATGAAACACAGAAATTGCATCGGGATTGAATATAGTAGGCAGAAGGCCGACTTACGTACAGGGGGAGGAATGCTTCAAACAGTCTGTATACGTGCCTTTCCTGAGAGGCCAGTATTAGATTGCGACACACCAATGGGTGTTTACTGTACCCCTTGGGGCTTCATATTGACTATGAAAAACAGAAATTGCATCAAGATTGAATATAGTAGGCAGAAGGCCGAATTACGTCCAGGGGGAGGAATGCTTCAAACAGTCTGTATATGTGCCGTTACTGAGATGCCAGTATTAGATTGCGACGTTCCACTGGGTGTTTATTGTAACCCTTGGAGCTTCATATTGACGGTGAAGCACAGAAATTGCATCGGGATTGAATATAGTAGGCACAATGCCGACTTACGTCCAGGGGGAGCAATGCTTCAAACTGTGTGTATACGTGCCTTTCCTGAGAGACCAGTATAAGATTGCGACGCACCACTGGGTGTTTAATGTAACCCTTGGAGCTTCATATTGACTATGAAACACAGATATTGCATCGGGATTGAATATAGTAGGCACAATGCCGACTTACGTCCAGGGGGAGCAATGCTTCAAACAGTCTGTATACGTGCCTTTCCTGAGAGGCCAGTATTAGACTGCGACGCACCACTGGGAGTTTACTGTAACCCATGGAGCTTCATATTGACGGTGAAACAAAGAAATTGCATCGGGATTGAATATAGTAGGCACAATGCCGACTTACGTCCAGGGGGAGGAATGCTTCAAACAGTCTGTATATGTGCCGTTACTGAGAGGCCAGTATTAGATGGCGACGCACCACTGGGTGTTTACTGTAACTCTTGGAGCTTCATATTGACTATGAAACACAGAAATTGCATCGGGATTTAATATTGTAGGCAGAAGGCCGACTTACGTACAGGGGGAGGAATGCTTCAAACAGTCTGTATATGTGCCGTTACTGAGAGGCCAGTATTAGATTGCGACGCACCACTGGGTGTTTACTGTAACCCTTGGAGCTTCATATTGACTATGAAACACAGAATTTGCATCGGGATTGAATATAGTAGGCAGAAGGCCGACTTACGTCCAGGGGGAGCAATGCTTCAACAGTGTGTATATGTGCCGTTACTGAGAGGCCAGCATTAGATTGCGACGCACCACTGGGTGTTTTTATTGTAACCCATGGAGCTTCATATTAACGATGAAACACAGAAATTGCAACAGGATTGAATATAGGAGGCACAATGCCGACTTACGTCCTGGGGGAGCAATGCTTCAAACTGTCTGTATACGTGCCTTTCCTCAGAGGCCAGTATTAAATTGCGACGCTCCGCTGGGTGTTTACTGTAACCCTTGGAGCTCCATATTGACTATGAAACACAGAAATTGCATCGGGATTGAATATAGTAGGCAGAAGGCTGACTTACGTCCAGGGGGAGCAATGCTTCAAACAGTCTGTATACGTGCCTTTCCTGAGAGGCCAGTATTAGACTGCGACGCATCACTGGGAGTTTACTGTAACCCTTGGAGCTTCATATTGACGGTGAAACAAAGAAATTGCATCGGGATTGAATATAGTAGGCACAATGCCGACTTACGTCCAGGGGGAGCAATGCTTCAAACTGTCTGAATACGTGCCTTTCCTGAGAGACCAGTATTAGATTGCGACGCACCACTGGGTGTTTAATGTAACCCTTGGAGCTTCATATTGACTATGAAACACAGAAATTGCATCGGGATTGAATATAGTGGGCAGAAGGCCGACTTAAGTCCAGGGGGAGCAATGCTTCAAACAGTCTGTATATGTGCCTTTCCTCAGAGGCCAGTATTAAATTGCGACGCTCCGCTGGGTGTATACTGTAACCCTTGGAGCTCCATATTGACTATGAAACACAGAAATTGCATCGGGATGAATATAGTAGGCAGAAGGCTGACTTACGTCCAGGGGGAGCAATGCTTCAAACAGTCTGTATACGTGCCTTTCCTGAGAGGCCAGTATTAGACTGCGACGCATCACTGGGAGTTTACTGTAACCCTTGGAGCTTCATATTGACGGTGAAACAAAGAAATTGCATCGGGATTGAATATAGTAGGCACAATGCCGACTTACGTCCAGGGGGAGCAATGCTTCAAACTGTCTGAATACGTGCCTTTCCTGAGAGACCAGTATTAGATTGCGACGCACCACTGTGTGTTTAATGTAACCCTTGGAGCTTCATATTGACTATGAAACACAGAAATTGCATCGGGATTGAATATAGTGGGCAGAAGGCCGACTTAAGTCCAGGGGGAGCAATCCTTCAAACAGTCTGTATACGTGCCTTTCCTGAGAGGCCAGTATTAGACTGCGACGCACCACTGGGAGTTTACTGTAGCCCTTGGAGCTTCATATTGACGATGAAACTCAGAAATTGCATCAAGATTGAATATAGTAGGCAGAAGGCCGACTTACGTCCAGGGGGAGGAATGCTTCAAACAGTCTGTATATGTGCCGTTACTGAGAGGCCAGTATTAGATTGCGACGCACCACTGGGCGTTTAGTGTAACCCTTGGAGCTTCATATTGACTATGAAACAGAGAAATTGCATCGGGATTGAATATAGTAGGCAGAAGGCAGACTTACGTCCAGGGGGAGCAATGCATCAACAGTGTGTATATGTGCCGTTACTGAGAGGCCAGTATTAGATTGCGACGCACCACTGGGTGTTTTTATTGTAACCCATGGAGCTTCATATTAACGATGATACACAGATATTGCATCGGGATTGAATATAGAAGGCACAATGCCGATTTACGTCCAGGGGGAGCAATGCCTCAAACAGTCTGTATACGTGCCTTTCCTGAGAGGCCAGTATTAGATTGCGACACACCTCTGGGTGTTTACTGTAACCCTTGGAGCTTCATATTGACTATGAAACACAGAAATTGCTTCGGGATTGAATATAGTAGGCAGAAGGCCGACTTACGTCCAGGGGGAGGAATGCTTCAAACAGACTGTATATGTGCCGTTACTGAGAGGCCAGTATTAGATGGCGACGCACCACTGGGTGTTTACTGTAACCCTTGGAGCTTCATATTGACTATGAAACACAGAAATTGCATCGGGATTGAATATTGTAGGCAGAAGGCCGACTTACGAACAGGGGGAAGAATGCTTCAAACAGTCTGTATACGTGCCTTTCCTGAGAGGCCAGTATTAGATTGCGACACACCACTGGGTGTTTACTGTAACCCTTGGAGCTTCATATTGACTATGAAACACAGAAATTGCATCGGGATTGAATATAGTAGGCAGAAGGCCGACCTACGTCCACGGGGAGCAATGCTTCAAACAGTCTGTATACGTGCCTTTCCTGAGAGGCCAGTATTAGACTGCGACGCACTACTGGGAGTTTACTGTAACCCTTGGAGCTTCATATTGACGATGAAACACAGAAATTGCATCAAGATTGAATATAGTAGGCAGAAGGCCGACTTACGTCCAGGGGGAGGAATGCTTCAAACAGTCTGTATATGTGCCGTTACTGAGAGGCCAGTATTAGATTGCGACGAACCACTGGGTGTTTACTGTAACCCTTGGAGCTTCATATTGATTGTGATACACAGTAATTGCATCGGGATTGAATATAGTAGGCAGAAGGCCGACTTACGTCCAGGGGGAGCAATGCTTCAACAGTGTGTATATGTGCCGTTACTGAGAGGCCAGTATTAGATCGCGACGCACCACTGTGTGTTTTTATTGTAACCCATGGTGCTTCATATTAACGATGAAACACAGAAATTGCAACAGGATTGAATATAGGAGGCACAATGCCAATTTACGTCCTGGGGGAGCAATGCTTCAAACAGTCTGTATACGTGCCTTTCCTCAGAGGCCAGTATTAAATTGCGACGCTCCGCTGGGTGTTTACTGTAACCCTTGGAGCTCCATATTGACTATGAAACACAGAAATTGCATCGATATTGAATATAGTAGGCAGAAGGCCGACTTACGTCCAGTGGGAGGAATGCTTCAAACAGTCTGTATATGTGCCGTTACTGAGAGGCCAGTATTAGATGGCGACGCACCACTGGGGGTTTACTGTAACCCTTGGAGCTTCATATTGACTATGAAACACAGAAATTACATCGGGATTGAATATAGTAGGCAGAAGGCTGACTTACGTACAGGGGGAGGAATGCTTCAAACAGTCTGTATACGTGCCTTTCCTGAGAGGCCAGTATTAGATTGCGACACACCAATGGGTGTTTACTGTAACCCTTGGGGCTTCATATTGACCATGAAACACAGAAAATGCATCGGGATTGATTATAGTAGGCAGAAGGCCGACTTACGTCCAGGGGGAGGAATTCTTCAAACAGTCTGTATATGTGCCGTTACTGAGAGGCCAGTATTAGATTGCGACGCACCACTGGATGTTTACTGTAACCCTTGGAGCTTCATATTGACGGTGAAACTCAGAAATTGCATCGGGACTGAATATAGTAGGCACAATGACGATTTACGTCCACGGGGAGCAATGCTTCAAACAGTCTCTATACGTGCCGTTACTAAGAGGCCAGTATTAGATTGCGACGCACCACTGGGAGTTTACTGTAACCCTTGGAACTTCATATTGACGAAGAATCACAGAAATTGCATCGGGATTGAATATAGTTGGCACAATGCCGACTTACGTCCAGGGGGAGCAATGCTTCAAACAGTCTGTGTACGTGCCTTTCCTCAGAGGCCAGTTTTAAATTGCGACGCACCACTGGGTGTTTACTGTAACCCTTGGAGCTCCATATAGACTATGTAACACAGAAATTGCATCGGGATTGAATATAGTAGGCAGAAGGCTGACTTACGTCTAGGGGGAGCAATGCTTCAAACAGTCTGTATACGTGCCTTTCCTGAGAGGCCAGTATTAGACTGCGACGCACCACTGGGAGTTTACTGTAACCCTTGGAGCATCATATTGACGATGAAACACAGAAATTGCTTCAAGATTGAATATAGTAGGCAGAAGGCCGACTTACGTCCAGGGGGAGGAATGCTTCAAACAGTCTGTATATGTGCCGTTACTGAGAGGCCAGTATTAGATTGCGACGCACCACTGGGTGTTTACTGTAACCTTTGGAGCTTCATATTGACTATGAAACACAGAAATTGCATCGGGATTGAATATAGTAGGCAGAAGGCCGACTTACGTCCAGGGGGAGCAATGCTTCAACAGTGTGTATATGTGCCGTTACTGAGAGGCCAGTATTAGATTGCGACGCACCACTGGGTGTTTTTATTGTAACCCATGGAGCTTCATATTAACGATGAAACACAGAAATTGCATCGGGATTGAATATTGGAGGCACAATGCCGACTTACGTCCAGGGGGAGCAATGCTTCAAACAGTCTGTATACGTGCCTTTCCTCAAAGGCCCATATTAAATTGCGACGCACCACTGGGTGTTTACTGTAACCCTTGGAGCTCCATATTGACTATGAAACACAGAAATTGCATCGGGATTGAATATAGTAGGCAGAAGGCCGACTTACGTCCAGGGGGAGGAATGCTTCAAACAGTCTGTATATGTGCCGTTACTGAGAGGCCAGTATTAGATTGAGACGCACCACTGGGTGTTTACTGTAACCCTTGGAGCTTCATATTGATTATGATACACAGTAATTGCATCGGGATTGAATATAGTAGGCAGAAGGCCGACTTACGTCCAGGGGGAGCAATGCTTCAACAGTGTGTATATGTGCCGTTACTGAGAGGCCAGCATTAGATTGCGACGCACCACTGGGTGTTTTTATTGTAACCCATGGAGCTTCATATTAACGATGAAACACAGAAATTGCAACAGGATTGAATATAGGAGGCACAATGCCGACTTACGTCCTGGGGGAGCAATGCTTCAAACAGTCTGTATACGTGCCTTTCCTCAGAGGCCAGTATTAAATTGCGACGCTCCGCTGGGTGTTTACTGTAACCCTTGGAGCTCCATATTGACTATGAAACACAGAAATTGCATCGGGATTGAAAATAGTAGGCAGAAGGCTGACTTACGTCCAGGGGGAGCAATGCTTCAAACAGTCTGTATACGTGCCTTTCCTGAGAGGCCAGTAATAGACTGCGACGCATCACTGGGAGTTTACTGTAACCCTTGGAGCTTCATATTGACGGTGAAACAAAGAAATTGCATCGGGATTGAATATAGTAGGCACAATGCCGACTTACGTCCAGGGGGAGCAATGCTTCAAACTGTCTGAATACGTGCCTTTCCTGAGAGACCAGTATTAGATTGCGACGCACCACTGGGTGTTTAATGTAACCCTTGGAGCTTCATATTGACTATGAAACACAGAAATTGCATCGGGATTGAATATAGTGGGCAGAAGGCCGACTTAAGTCCAGGGGGAGCAATCCTTCAAACAGTCTGTATACGTGCCTTTCCTGAGAGGCCAGTATTAGACTGCGACGCACCACTGGGAGTTTACTGTAGCCCTTGGAGCTTCATATTGACGATGAAACTCAGAAATTGCATCAAGATTGAATATAGTAGGCAGAAGGCCGACTTACGTCCAGGGGGAGGAATGCTTCAAACAGTCTGTATATGTGCCGTTACTGAGAGGCCAGTATTAGATTGCGACGCACCACTGGGTGTTTAGTGTAACCCTTGGAGCTTCATATTGACTATGAAACACAGAAATTGCATCGGGATTGAATATAGTAGGCAGAAGGCAGACTTACGTCCAGGGGGAGCAATGCATCAACAGTGTGTATATGTGCCGTTACTGAGAGGCCAGTATTAGATTGCGACGCACCACTGGGTGTTTTTATTGTAACCCATGGAGCTTCATATTAACGATGATACACAGATATTGCATCGGGATTGAATATAGAAGGCACAATGCCGATTTACGTCCAGGGGGAGCAATGCTTCAAACAGTCTGTATACGTGCCTTTCCTGAGAGGCCAGTATTAGATTGCGACACACCTCTGGGTGTTTACTGTAACCCTTGGAGCTTCATATTGACTATGAAACACAGAAATTGCATCGGGATTGAATATAGTAGGCAGAAGGCCGACTTACGTCCAGGGGGAGGAATGCTTCAAACAGACTGTATATGTGCCGTTACTGAGAGGCCAGTATTAGATGGCGACGCACCACTGGGTGTTTACTGTAACCCTTGGAGCTTCATATTGACTATGAAACACAGAAATTGCATCGGGATTGAATATTGTAGGCAGAAGGCCGACTTACGAACAGGGGGAAGAATGCTTCAAACAGTCTGTATACGTGCCTTTCCTGAGAGGCCAGTATTAGATTGCGACACACCACTGGGTGTTTACTGTAACCCTTGGAGCTTCATATTGACTATGAAACACAGAAATTGCATCGGGATTGAATATAGTAGGCAGAAGGCCGACCTACGTCCACGGGGAGCAATGCTTCAAACAGTCTGTACACGTGCCTTTCCTGAGAGGCCAGTATTAGACTGCGACGCACTACTGGGAGTTTACTGTAACCCTTGGAGCTTCATATTGACGATGAAACACAGAAATTGCATCAAGATTGAATATAGTAGGCAGAAGGCCGACTTACGTCCAGGGGGAGGAATGCTTCAAACAGTCTGTATATGTGCCGTTACTGAGCGGCCAGTATTAGATTGCGACGCACCACTGGGTGTTTACTGTAACCCTTGGAGCTTCATATTGATTGTGATACACAGTAATTGTATCGGGATTGAATATAGTAGGCAGAAGGCCGACTTACGTCCAGGGGGAGCAATGCTTCAACGGTGTGTATATGTGCCGTTACTGAGAGGCCAGTATTAGATCGCGACGCACCACTGGGTGTTTTTATTGTAACCCATGGTGCTTCATATTAACGATGAAACACAGAAATTGCAACAGGATTGAATATAGGAGGCACAATGCCAATTTACGTCCTGAGGGAGCAATGCTTCAAACAGTCTGTATACGTGCCTTTCCTCAGAGGCCAGTATTAAATTGCGACGCTCCGCTGGGTGTTTACTGTAACCCTTGGAGCTCCATATTGACTATGAAACACAGAAATTGCATCGATATTGAATATAGTAGGCAGAAGGCCGACTTACGTCCAGGGGGAGGAATGCTTCAAACAGTCTGTATATGTGCCGTTACTGAGAGGCCAGTATTAGATGGCGACGCACCACTGGGTGTTTACTGTAACCCTTGGAGCTTCATATTGACTATGAAACACAGAAATTACATCGGGATTAAATATAGTAGGCAGAAGGCTGACTTACGTACAGGGGGAGGAATGCTTCAAACAGTCTGTATACGTGCCTTTCCTGAGAGGCCAGTATTAGAATGCGACACACCAATGGGTGTTTACTGTAACCCTTGGGGCTTCATATTGACCATGAAACACAGAAAATGCATCGGGATTGATTATAGTAGGCAGAAGGCCGACTTACGTCCAGGGGGAGGAATTCTTCAAACAGTCTGTATATGTGCCGTTACTGAGAGGCCAGTATTAGATTGCGACGCACCACTGGGTGTTTACTGTAACCCTTGGAGCTTCATATTGACGGTGAAACTCAGAAATTGCATCGGGACTGAATATAGTAGGCACAATGACGACTTACGTCCACGGGGAGCAATGCTTCAAACAGTCTCTATACGTGCCGTTACTAAGAGGCCAGTATTAGATTGCGACGCACCACTGGGAGTTTACTGTAACCCTTGGAACTTCATATTGACGATGAATCACAGAAATTGCATCGGGATTGAATATAGTTGGCACAATGCCGACTTACGTCCAGGGGGAGCAATGCTTCAAACAGTCTGTGTACGTGCCTTTCCTCAGAGGCCAGTTTTAAATTGCGACGCACCACTGGGTGTTTACTGTAACCCTTGGAGCTCCATATAGACTATGTAACACAGAAATTGCATCGGGATTGAATATAGTAGGCAGAAGGCCAACTTACGTCCAGGGGGAGGACTGCTTCAAACAGTCTGTATACGTGCCTTTCCTGAGAGGCCAGTATTAGACTGCGACGCACCACTGGGAGTTTACTGTAACCCTTGGAGCATCATATTGACGATGAAACACAGAAATTGCTTCAAGATTGAATATAGTAGGCAGAAGGCCGACTTACGTCCAGGGGGAGGAATGCTTCAAACAGTCTGTATATGTGCCGTTACTGAGAGGCCAGTATTAGATTGCGACGCACCACTGGGTGTTTACTGTAACCTTTGGAGCTTCATATTGACTATGAAACACAGAAATTGCATCGGGATTGAATATAGTAGGCAGAAGGCCGACTTACATCCAGGGGGAGCAATGCTTCAACAGTGTGTATATGTGCCGTTACTGAGAGGCCAGTATTAGATTGCGACGCACCACTGGGTGTTTTTATTGTAACCCATGGAGCTTCATATTAACGATGAAACACAGAAATTGCATCGGGATTGAATATTAAAGGCACAATGCCGACTTACGTCCAGGGGGAGCAATGCTTCAAACAGTCTGTATACGTGCCGTTCCTCAAAGGCCCATATTAAATTGCGACGCACCACTGGGTGTTTACTGTAACCCTTGGAGCTCCATATTGACTATGAAACACAGAAATTGCATCGGGATTGAATATAGTAGGCAGAAGGCCGACTTACGTCCAGGGGGAGGAATGCTTCAAACAGTCTGTATATGTGCCGTTACTGAGAGGCCAGTATTAGATGGCGACGCACCACTGGGTGTTTACTGTAACCCTTGGAGCTTCATATTGACTACGAAACACAGAAATTGCATCGGGATTGAATATTGTAGGCAGAAGGCCGACTTACGTACAGGGGGAGGAATGCTTCAAACAGTCTGTATACGTGCCTTTCCTAAGAGGCCAGTATTAGATTGCGACACACCACTGGGTGTTTACTGTAACCCTTGGAGCTTCATATTGACTATGAAACACAGAAATTGCATCGGGATTGAATATAGTAGGCAGAAGGCCGACTTACGTCCAGGGAGAGGAATGCTTCAAACAGTCTGTATATGTGCCGTTACTGAGAGGCCAGTATTAGATTGCGACGCACCACTGGGTGTTTACTGTAACCCTTGGAGCTTCATATTGACTATGAAACACAGAAATTGCATCGGGATTGAATATAGTAGGCAGAAGGCCGACTTACGTCCATGGGGAGGAATGCTTCAAACAGTCTGTATATGTGCCGTTACTGAGAGGCCAGCATTAGATTGCGACGCACCACTGGGTGTTTACTGTAACCCTTGGAGCTACATATTGACGGTGAAACACAGAAATTGCATCGGGACTGAATATAGTAGGCACAATGACGACTTACGTCAACGGGGAGTAATGCTTCAAACAGTCTCTATACTTGCCGTTACTAAGAGGCCAGTATTAGATTGCGACGCACCACTGGGTGTTTACTGTAACCCTTAGAACTTCATATTGACGATGAAACACAGAAATTGCATCGGGATTGAATATAGTTGGCACAATGCCGACTTAAGTCCAGGGGGAGCAATGCTTCAAACAGTCTGTATACGTGCCTTTCCTCAGAGGCCAGTATTAAATTGCGACGCACCACTGGGTGTTTACTGTAACCCTTGGAGCTCCATATTGACTATGAAACACAGAAATTGCATCGGGATTGAATATAGTAGGCAGAAGGCCGACTTACGTCCAGGGGGAGGAATGCTTCAAACTGTCTGTATATGTGCCGTTACTGAGAGGCCAGTATTAGATTGCGACACACCACTGGGTGTTTACTGTAACCCTTGGAGCTTCATATTAACGATGAAACACAGAAATTGCATCGGGATTGAATATAGTTGGCACAATGGCGACTTACGTCCAGGGTGAGCATTGCTTCAAACAGTCTGTATACGTGCCTTTCCTCAGAGGCCAGTATTAAATTGCGACGCACCACTGGGTGTTTACTGTAACCCTTGGAGCTCCATATTGACCATGAAACACAGAAATTGCATCGGGATTGAATATAGTAGGCAGAAGGCCGACTTACGTCCAGGGGGAGGATTGCTTCAAACAGTCTGTATATGTGCCGTTACTGAGAGGCCAGTATTAGATGGCGACGCACCACTGGGTGTTTACTGTAACCCTTGGAGCTTCATATTGACTATGAAACACAGAAATTGCATCGGGATTGAATAATGTAGGCAGAAGGCCGACTTACGTACAGGGGGAGGAATGCTTCAAACAGTCTGTATACGTGCCTTTCCTGAGAGGCCAGTATTAGACTGCGACGCACCACTGGGAGTTTACTGTAGCCCTTGGAGCTTCATATTGACGATGAAACACAGAAATTGCATCAAGATTTCATATAGTATGCAGAACGCCGACTTACGTCCAGGGGGAGGAATGCTTCAAACAGTCTGTATATGTGCCGTTACTGAGAGGCCAGTATTAGATTGCGACGCACCACTGGGTGTTTACTGTAACCCTTGGAGCTTCATATTGACTATGAAACACAGAAATTGCATCGGGATTGAATATAGTAGGCAGAAGGCCGACTTACGTCCAGGGGGAGCAATGCTTCAACGCTGTGTATATGTGCCGTTACTGAGAGGCAGTTATTAGATTGCGACGCACCACTGGGTGTTTTTATTGTAACCCATGGAGCTTCATATTAACGATGAAACATAGAAATTGCATCGGGATTGAATATAGTAGGCACAATGCCGACTTACGTCCAGGGGGAGCAATACTTCAAACAGTCTGTATACGTGCATTTCCTCAGAGGCCAGTATTAAATTGCGACGCACCACTGGGTGTTTACTGTAACCCTTGGAGCTCTATATTGACTATGAAACACAGAAATTGCATCGGGATTGCATATAGTAGGCAGAAGGCCAACTTACGTCCAGGGGGAGGAATGCTTCAAACAGTCTGTATATGTGCCGTTACTGAGAGGCCAGTATTAGATGGCGACGCACCACTGGGTGTTTACTGTAACCCTTGGAGCTTCATATTGACTATGAAACACAGAAATTGCATCGGGATTGAATATTGTAGGCAGAAGGCCGACTTACGTACAGGGGGAGGAATGCTTCAAACAGTCTGTATACGTGCCTTTCCTAAGAGGCCAGTATTAGATTGCGACACACCACTGGGTGTTTACTGTAACCCTTGGAGCTTCATATTGACTATGAAACACAGAAATTGCATCGCGATTGAATATAGTAGGCAGAAGGCCGACTTACGTCCAGGGGGAGGAATGCTTCAAACAGTCTGTATATGTGCCGTTACGGAGAGGCCAGTATTAGATTGCGACGCACTACTGGGTGTTTACTGTAACCCTTGGAGCTTCATATTGACTATGAAACACAGAAATTGCATCGGGATTGAATATAGTAGGCAGAAGGCCGACTTACGTCCAGGGGGAGCAATGCTTCAACAGTCTGTATATGTGCCGTTACTGAGAGGCCAGTATTAGATTGCGACGCACCACTGGGTGTTTTTATTGTAACCCATGGAGCTTCATATTAACGATGAAACACAGAAATTGCATCGGGATTGAATATAGGAGGCACAATGCCGACTTACATCCAGGGGGAGCAATGCTTCAAACAGTCTGTATACGTGCCTTTCCTCAGAGGCCAGTATTAAATTGCGACGCACCACTGGGTGTTTACTGTAACCCTTGGAGCTCCATATTGACTATGAAACACAGAAATTGCACCGGGATTGAATATAGTAGGCAGAAGGCCGACTTACGTCCAGGGGGAGGAATGCTTCAAACAGTCTGTATATGTGCCGTTACTGAGAGGCCAGTATTAGATGGCGACGCACCACTGGGTGTTTACTGTAAGCGTTGGAGCTCCATATTGACTATGAAACACAGAAATTGCATCGGGATTGAATATTGTAGGCAGAAGGCCGACTTACGTACAGGGGGAGTTATGCTTCAAACAGTCTGTATACGTGCCTTCCCTGAGAGGCCAGTATTAGATTGCGACACACCACTGGGTGTTTACTGTAACCATTGGAGCTTCATATTGACTATGAAACACAGAAATTGCATCGGGATTGAATATAGTAGGCAGAAGGCCGACTTACGTCCAGGGGGAGGAATGCTTCAAACAGTCTGTATATGTGCCATTACTGAGAGGCCAGTATTAGATTGCGACGCACCACTGGGTGTTTACTGTAACCCTTGGAGCTTCATATTGACTATGAAACACAGAAATTGCATCGGGATTGAATATAGTAGGCAGAAGGCCGACTTACGTCCAGGGGGAGGAATGCTTCAAACAGTCTGTAAATGTGCCGTTACTCAGAGGCCAGTATTAGAATGCGACGCACCACTGGGTATTAACTGTAACCCTTGGAGCTTCATATTGACGATAAAACACAGAAATTGCATCGGGATTGAATATAGTAGGCACAATGCCGACTTACGTCCAGGGGGGTAATGCTTAAACAGTATGTATACGTGCCGTATCTGAGACGCCAGTATTAGATTGCGACGCACACTGGGAGTTTGCTGTATCCCTTGGAGCTTCATATTGACTATGAAACACAGAAATTGCATCGGAATTGAATATAGTTGGCAGAAGGCCGACATATGTACAGCGGGAGGAATGCTTCAAACAGTCTGTATATGTGCCGTTACTCAGAGGCCAGTATTAGAATGCGACGCACCACTGGGTATTTACTGTAACCCTTGGAGCTTTATATTGACGATGAAACACAGAAATTGCATCGGAATTGAATATAGTAGGCAGAAGGCCGACATATGTACAGCGGGAGGAATGCTTCAAACAGTCTGTATATGTGCCGTTACGGAGAGGCCAGTATTAGATTGCGAAGCACCACTGGGAGTTACTGTAACCCTTGGAGCTTCATATTGACGACGGAACACAGATATTGCATCGGGATTGCATATAGTAAACACAATGCAGACTTACGTCCAGGAGGAGCAATGCTTCATACAGTTGTATACGTGCCTTTCCTGAGATTCCAGTATTAGATTGCGGCGCACCACTGGGTGTTTACTGTAACCCTTGGAGCTTCATATTGACTATGAAACACAGAAATTGCATCGCGATTGAATATAGTTGGCAGAGAGCCGACTTACGTCCAGGGGGAGTAATGCTTCAAACAGTCTTTATATGTGCCGTTACTGAGAGGCCAGTATTATATTGCGACGCACCACTGGGTGTTTACTGCCACCCTTGGGGATTGATATTGACGATGAAACACAGAAATTGTATCGGGATTGAATATAGTAGGCAAAATGCCGACTTACGTCCAGGAGGAGCAATGCTTCAAAGAGTCTGAATACGTGCTTTTCCTGAGAGGCCAGTATTAGACTGCGACGCACCACTGGGATTTTACTGTAACCTGTGGAGCTTCATATTGACGATGAAACACAGAAATTGCATCGGGATTGAATATAGTAGGCACAATGCCGGCTTCCGTCCAGGGGGCGGAATGCTTCAAACAGTCTGTATATGTGCCGTTACTGAGAGTCCAGTATTAGATTGCGACGCACCACTGGCTGTTTACTGTAACCCTTGGAGCTTCATATTGACGATGAAACACAGAAATTGCATCGGGATTGAATATAGTAGGCACAATGCCGACTTACGTCCAGGGGGATTAATGCTTCAAACAACCTGTATACGTGCCTTTCCTGAGAGGCCAGGGTTAGATTGCGACGCACCACTGGGTGTTTAATGTAACCCTTGGAGCTTCATATTGACTAGGAAACACAGAAATTGCATCGGGATTGAATATAGTAGGCACAATGCCGACTTACGTCCAGGGGGAGCAATGCTCCAAACAGTCTGTATACGTCGCTTTCCTGAGAGGCCAGTATTAGACTGCGACGCACCACTGGGAGTTTACTGTAACCCTTGGATTTTCATATTGACGATGAAACAAAGAAATTGCATCGGGATTGAATATAGTAGGCACAATGCCGACTTACGTCCAGGGGGGTAATGCTTCAAACAGTCTGAATACGTGCCTTTCCTGAGAGGCCAGTATTAGATTGCGACGCACCACTGGGTGTTTACTGTAACCCTTGGAGCTTAATATTGACTATGAAACACAGAAATTGCATCGGGATTGAATATAGTAGGCTGAAGGCCGACTTACGTACAGGGGGAGGAATGCTTCAAACAGCCTGTATACGTGCCTTTCCTGAGAGGCCAGTATTAGATTGCGACGCACCACTGGGTGTTTACTGCAACCCTTGGAGCTTCATATTGACTATGAAACACAGAAATTGCATCGGGATTGAATATAGTAGGCACAATGCCGACTTACGTCCAGGAGGAGCAATGCTTCAAAGAGTCTGTATACGTGCCAATACTAAGCACCAGTATTAGACTGCGACGCACCACTGGGAATTTACTGTAACCCTTGGAGCTTCATATTGACGATGAAACCCAGAAATTGCATCGGGATTGAATATAGTAGTCACAATGCCGACTTACGTCCAGGGGGATTAATGCTTCAAACAACCTGTATAAGAGCCTTTCCTGAGAGGCCAGTATTAGATTGCGACGCACCACTGGGTGTTTACCGTAACCCTTGGAGCATCATATTGACTATGAAACACAGATATTGCATCGGGATTGAATATAGTAGGCACAATGCCGACTTACGTCCAGGGGGAGCAATGCTTCAAACAGTCTGTATACGTGCCTTTCCTGAGAGGCCAGTAAAAGACTGCGACGCACCACTGAGAGTTTACTGTAACCCTTGGAGCTTCATATTGACGATGAAACAAAGATATTGCATCGGGATTGAATATAGTAGCCACAATGCCGGCTTACGTCCAGGGGGAGTAATGCTTCAAACAGTCTGTATATGTGCCGTTACTGAGAGGCCAGTATTAGATTGCGACGCACCACTGGGTGTTTACTGTAACCCTTGGAGCTTCATATTGACGATGAAACACAGAAATTGCATCGGGATTGAATATAGTAGGCACAATGGCGACTTACGTCCAGGGGGATTAATGCTTCAAACAACCTGTATACGTGCCTTTCCTGAGAGGCCAGGGTTAGATTGCGACGCACCACTGGGTGTTTAATGTAACCCTTGGAGCTTCATATTGACTAGGAAACACAGAAATTGCATCGGGATTGAATATAGTAGGCACAATGCCGACTTACGTCCAGGGGGAGCAATGCTCCAAACAGTCTGTATACGTCGCTTTCCTGAGAGGCCAGTATTAGACTGCGACGCACCACTGGGAGTTTACTGTAACCCTTGGATTTTCATATTGACGATGAAACAAAGAAATTGCATCGGGATTGAATATAGTAGGCACAATGCCGACTTACGTCCAGGGGGGTAATGCTTCAAACAGTCTGAATACGTGCCTTTCCTGAGAGGCCAGTATTAGATTGCGACGCACCACTGGGTGTTTACTGTAACCCTTGGAGCTTCATATTGACTATGAAACACAGAAATTGCATCGGGATTGAATATAGTAGGCTGAAGGCCGACTTACGTACAGGGGGAGGAATGCTTCAAACAGCCTGTATACGTGCCTTTCCTGAGAGGCCAGTATTAGACTGCGACGCACCACTGAGAGTTTACTGTAACCCTTAGAACTTCATATTGACGATGAAACACAGAAATTGCATCGGGATTGAATATAGTTGGCACAATGCCGACTTAAGTCCAGGGGGAGCAATGCTTCAAACAGTCTGTATACGTGCCTTTCCTCAGAGGCCAGTATTAAATTGCGACGCACCACTGGGTGTTTACTGTAACCCTTGGAGCTCCATATTGACCATGAAACACAGAAATTGCATCGGGATTGAATATAGTAGGCAGAAGGCCGACTTACGTCCAGGCGGAGGATTGCTTCAAACAGTCTGCATATGTGCCGTTACTGAGAGGCCAGTATTAGATGTCGACGCACCACTGGGTGTTTACTGTAACCCTTGGAGCTTCATATTGACTATGAAACACAGAAATTGCATCGGGATTGAATAATGTAGGCAGAAGGCCGACTTACGTACAGGGGGAGGAATGCTTCAAACAGTCTGTATACGTGCCTTTCCTGAGAGGCCAGTATTAGACTGCGGCGCACCACTGGGAGTTTACTGTAGCCCTTGGAGCTTCATGTTGACGATGAAACACAGAAATTGCATCAAGATTTCATATAGTATGCAGAACGCCGACTTACGTCCAGGGGGAGGAATGCTTCAAACAGTCTGTATATGTGCCGTTACTGAGAGGCCAGTATTAGATTGCGACGCACCACTGGGTGTTTACTGTAACCCTTGGAGCTTCATATTGACTATGAAACACAGAAATTGCATCGGGATTGAATATAGTAGGCAGAAGGCCGACTTACGTCCAGGGGGAGCAATGCATCAACGCTGTGTATATGTGCCGTTACTGAGAGGCCGGTATTAGATTGCGACGCACCACTGGGTGTTTTTATTGTAACCCATGGAGCTTCATATTAACGATGAAACATAGAAATTGCATCGGGATTGAATATAGTAGGCACAATGCCGACTTACGTCCAGGGGGAGCAATACTTCAAACAGTCTGTATACGTGCATTTCCTCAGAGGCCAGTATTAAATTGCGACGCACCACTGGGTGTTTACTGTAACCCTTGGAGCTCTATATTGACTATGAAACACAGAAATTGCATCGGGATTGCATATAGTAGGCAGAAGGCCAACTTACGTCCAGGGGGAGGAATGCTTCAAACAGTCTGTATATGTGCCGTTACTGAGAGGCCAGTATTAGATGGCGACGCACCACTGGGTGTTTACTGTAACCCTTGGAGCTTCATATTGACTATGAAACACAGAAATTGCATCGGGATTGAATATTGTAGGCAGAAGGCCGACTTACGTACAGGGGGAGGAATGCTTCAAACAGTCTGTATACGTGCCTTTCCTAAGAGGCCAGTATTAGATTGCGACACACCACTGGGTGTTTACTGTAACCCTTGGAGCTTCATATTGACTATGAAACACAGAAATTGCATCGCGATTGAATATAGTAGGCAGAAGGCCGACTTACGTCCAGGGGGAGGAATGCTTCAAACAGTCTGTATATGTGCCGTTACTGAGAGGCCAGTATTAGATTGCGACGCACCACTGGGTGTTTACTGTAACCCTAAGAGCTTCATATTGACTATGAAACACAGAAATTGCATCGGGATTGAATATAGTTGGCAGAAGGCCGACTTACGTCCATGGGGAGGAATGCTTCAAACAGTCTGTATATGTGCCGTTACTGAGAGGCCAGTATTAGATTGCGACGCACCACTGGGTGTTTACTGTAACCCTTGGAGCTTCATATTGACGGTGAAACACAGAAATTGCATCGGGACTGAATATAGTAGGCACAATGACGACTTACGTCCACGGGGAGTAATGCTTCAAACAGTCTCTATACGTGCCGTTACAAAGAGGCCAGTATTAGATTGCGACGCACCACTGGGTGCTTACTGTAACCCTTGGAACTTCATATTGACGATGAAACACAGAAATTGCATCGGGATTGAATATAGTTGGCACAATGCCGACTTAAGTCCAGGGGGAGCAATGCTTCAAACAGTCTGTATACGTGCCTTTCCTCAGAGGCCAGTATTAAATTGCGACGCACCACTGGGTGTTTACTGTAACCCTTGGAGCTCCATATTGACTATGAAACACAGAAATTGCATCGGGATTGAATATAGTAGGCAGAAGGCCGACTTACGTCCAGGGGGAGGAATGCTTCAAACAGTCTGTATATGTGCCGTTACTGAGAGGCCAGTATTAGATGGCGACGCACCACTGGGTGTTTACTGTAACCCTTGGAGCTTCATATTGACTATGAAACACAGAAATTGCATCGGGATTGAATATTGTAGGCAGAAGGCCGACTTACGTACAGGGAGAAGAATGCTTCAAACAGTCTGTATACGTGCCTTTTCTGAGAGGCCAGTATTAGATTGCGACACACCACTGGGTGTTTACAGTAACCCTTGGAGCTTCATATTGACTATGAAACACAGAAATTGTATCGTGATTGAATATAGTAGGCAGAAGGCCGACTTACGTCCAGGGGGAGGAATGCTTCAAACAGTCTGTATATGTGCCGTTACGGAGAGGCCAGTATTAGATTGCGACGCACTACTGGGTGTTTACTGTAACCCTTGGAGCTTCATATTGACTATGAAACACAGAAATTGCATCGGGATTGAATATAGTAGGCAGAAGGCCGACTTACGTCCAGGGGGAGCAATGCTTCAACAGTCTGTATATGTGCCGTTACTGAGAGGCCAGTATTAGATTGCGACGCACCACTGGGTGTTTTTATTGTAACCCATGGAGCTTCATATTAACGATGAAACACAGAAATTGCATCGGGAATGAATATAGGAGGCACAATGCCGACTTACATCCAGGGGGAGCAATGCTTCAAACAGTCTGTATACGTGCCTTTCCTCAGAGGCCAGTATTAAATTGCGACGCACCACTGGGTGTTTACTGTAACCCTTGGAGCTCCATATTGACTATGAAACACAGAAATTGCACCGGGATTGAATATAGTAGGCAGAAGGCCGACTTACGTCCAGGGGGAGGAATGCTTCAAACAGTCTGTATATGTGCCGTTACTGAGAGGCCAGTATTAGATGGCGACGCACCACTGGGTGTTTACTGTAAGCGTTGGAGCTCCATATTGACTATGAAACACAGAAATTGCATCGGGATTGAATATTGTAGGCAGAAGGCCGACTTACGTACAGGGGGAGTTATGCTTCAAACAGTCTGTATACGTGCCTTCCCTGAGAGGCCAGTATTAGATTGCGACACACCACTGGGTGTTTACTGTAACCATTGGAGCTTCATATTGACTATGAAACACAGAAATTGCATCGGGATTGAATATAGTAGGCAGAAGGCCGACTTACGTCCAGGGGGAGGAATGCTTCAAACAGTCTGTATATGTGCCATTACTGAGAGGCCAGTATTAGATTGCGACGCACCACTGGGTGTTTACTGTAACCCTTGGAGCTTCATATTGACTATGAAACACAGAAATTGCATCGGGATTGAATATAGTAGGCAGAAGGCCGACATATGTACAGCGGGAGGAATGCTTCAAACAGTCTGTATATGTGCCGTTACTCAGAGGCCAGTATTAGAATGCGACGCACCACTGGGTATTTACTGTAACCCTTGGAGCTTTATATTGACGATGAAAAACAGAAATTGCATCGGAATTGAATATAGTAGGCAGAAGGCCGACATATGTACAGCGGGAGGAATGCTTCAAACAGTCTGTATATGTGCCGTTACTGAGAGGCCAGTATTAGATTGCGAAGCACCACTGGGAGTTACTGTAACCCTTGGAGCTTCATATTGACGACGGAACACAGATATTGCATCGGGATTGCATATAGTAAACACAATGCAGACTTACGTCCAGGAGGAGCAATGCTTCATACAGTTGTATACGTGCCTTTCCTGAGATTCCAGTATTAGATTGCGGCGCACCACTGGGTGTTTACTCTAACCCTTGGAGCTTCATATTGACTATGAAACACAGAAATTGCATCGCGATTGAATATAGTTGGCAGAGAGCCGACTTACGTCCAGGGGGAGTAATGCTTCAAACAGTCTTTATATGTGCCGTTACTGAGAGGCCAGTATTATATTGCGACGCACCACTGGGTGTTTACTGCCACCCTTGGGGATTGATATTGACGATGAAACACAGAAATTGTATCGGGATTGAATATAGTAGGCAAAATGCCGACTTACGTCCAGGAGGAGCAATGCTTCAAAGAGTCTGAATACGTGCCTTTCCTGAGAGGCCAGTATTAGACTGCGACGCACCACTGGGATTTTACTGTAACCTGTGGAGCTTCATATTGACGATGAAACACAGAAATTGCATCGGGATTGAATATAGTAGGCACAATGCCGGCTTCCGTCCAGGGGGCGGAATGCTTCAAACAGTCTGTATATGTGCCGTTACTGAGAGTCCAGTATTAGATTGCGACGCACCACTGGGTGTTTACTGTAACCCTTGGAGCTTCATATTGACGATGAAACACAGAAATTGCATCGGGATTGAATATAGTAGGCACAATGCCGACTTACGTCCAGGGGGATTAATGCTTCAAACAACCTGTATACGTGCCTTTCCTGAGAGGCCAGGGTTAGATTGCGACGCACCACTGGGTGTTTAATGTAACCCTTGGAGCTTCATATTGACTAGGAAACACAGAAATTGCATCGGGATTGAATATAGTAAGCACAATGCCGACTTACGTCCAGGGGGAGCAATGCTCCAAACAGTCTGTATACGTCGCTTTCCTGAGAGGCCAGTATTAGACTGCGACGCACCACTGGGAGTTTACTGTAACCCTTGGATTTTCATATTGACGATGAAACAAAGAAATTGCATCGGGATAGAATATAGTAGGCACAATGCCGACTTACGTCCAGGGGGGTAATGCTTCAAACAGTCTGAATACGTGCCTTTCCTGAGAGGCCAGTATTAGATTGCGACGCACCACTGGGTGTTTACTGTAACCCTTGGAGCTTCATATTGACTATGAAACACAGAAATTGCATCGGGATTGAATATAGTAGGCTGAAGGCCGACTTACGTACAGGGGGAGGAATGCTTCAAACAGCCTGTATACGTGCCTTTCCTGAGAGGCCAGTATTAGATTGCGACGCACCACTGGGTGTTTACTGCAACCCTTGGAGCTTCATATTGACTATGAAACACAGAAATTGCATCGGGATTGAATATAGTAGGCACAATGCCGACTTACGTCCAGGAGGAGCAATGCTTCAAAGAGTCTGTATACGTGCCAATACTAAGCACCAGTATTAGACTGCGACGCACCACTGGGAATTTACTGTAACCCTTGGAGCTTCATATTGACGATGAAACCCAGAAATTGCATCGGGATTGAATATAGTAGTCACAATGCCGACTTACGTCCAGGGGGATTAATGCTTCAAACAACCTGTATAAGAGCCTTTCCTGAGAGGCCAGTATTAGATTGCGACGCACCACTGGGTGTTTACCGTAACCCTTGGAGCATCATATTGACTATGAAACACAGATATTGCATCGGGATTGAATATAGTAGGCACAATGCCGACTTACGTCCAGGGGGAGCAATGCTTCAAACAGTCTGTATACGTGCCTTTCCTGAGAGGCCAGTATTAGACTGCGACGCACCACTGAGAGTTTACTGTAACCCTTGGAGCTTCATATTGACGATGAAACAAAGATATTGCATCGGGATTGAATATAGTAGCCACAATGCCGACTTACGTCCAGGGGGAGTAATGCTTCAAACAGTCTGTATATGTGCCGTTACTGAGAGGCCAGTATTAGATTGCGACACACCACTGGGTGTTTACTGTAACCCTTGGAGCTTCATATTGACTATGAAACACAGAAATTGCATCGCGATTCAATATAGTAGACAGAAGGCCGACTTACGTCCAGGGTGAGCAATGCTTCAAACAGTCTGTATACGTGCCTTTCCTGAGAGGCCAGTATTAGACTGCGACGCACCACTGGGAGTTTACTGTAACCCTTGGAGCCTCATATTGACGATGAAACACAGAAATTGCATCAAGATTGAATATAGTAGGCAGAAGGCCGACTTACGTCCAGGGGGAGGAATGCTTCAAACAGTCTGTATATGTGCCGTTACTGAGAGGCCAGTATTAGATTCCGACGCACCACTGGGTGTTTACTGTAACCCTTGGAGCTTCATATTGACTATGAAACACAGAAATTGCATCGGGATTGAATATAGTAGGCAGAAGGCCGACTTACGTCCAGGGGGAGCAATGCTTCAACAGTGTTTATATGTGCCGTTACTGAGAGGCCAGTATTAGATTGCGACGCACCACTGGGTGTTTTTATTGTAACCCATGGAGCTTCATATTAACGATGAAACACAGAAATTGCACCGGGATTGAATATAGGAGGCACAATGCCGACTTACGTCCAGGGGGAGCAATGCTTCAAACAGTCTGTATACGTGCCTTTCCTCAGAGGCCAGTATTAAATTACGACGCACGACTGGGTGTTTAATGTAACCCTTGGAGCTCCATATTGACTATGAAACACAGAAATTGCATCGGGATTGAATATAGTAGGCAGAAGGCCGACTTACGTCCAGGGGGAGGAATGCTTCAAACAGTCTGTATATGTGCCGTTACTGAGAGGCCAGTATTAGATGGCGACGCAGCACTGGGTGTTTACTGTAAGCCTTGGAGCTCCATATTGACTATGAAACACAGAAATTGCATCGGGATTGAATATTGTAGGCAGAAGGCCGACTTACGTACAGGGGGAGTAATGCTTCAAACAGTCTGTATACGTGCCTTCCCTGAGAGGCCAGTATTAGATTGCGACACACCACTGGGTGTTTACTGTAACCATTGGAGCTTCATATTGGCTATGAAACACAGAAATTGCATCGGGATTGAATATAGTAGGCAGAAGGCCGACTTACGTCCAGGGGGAGGAATGCTTCAAACAGTCTGTATATGTGCCATTACTGAGAGGCCAGTATTAGATTGCGACGCACCACTGGGTGTTTACTGTAACCCTTGGACCTTCATATTGACTATGAAACACAGAAATTGCATCGGGATTGAATATAGTAGGCAGAAGGCCGACTTACGTCCAGGGGGAGGAATGCTTCAAACAGTCTGTATATGTGCCGTTACTCAGAGGCCAGTATTAGAATGCGACGCACCACTGGGTATTTACTGTAACCCTTGGAGCTTCATATTGACGATGAAACACAGAAATTGCATCGGGAGTGAATATAGTAGGCACAATGCCGACTTACGTCCAGGGGGAGGAATGCTTCAAACAGTCTGTATACGTGCCGTTTCTGAGACGCCAGTATTAGATTGCGACGCACACTGGGAGTTTACTGTAACCCTTGGAGCTTCATATTGACTATGAAACACAGAAATTGCATCGGAATTGAATATAGTAGGCAGAAGGCCGACATATGTACAGCGGGAGGAATGCTTCAAACAGTCTGTATATGTGCCGTTACTCAGAGGCCAGTATTAGAATTCGACGCACCACTGGGTATTTACTGTAACCCTTGGAGCTTCATATTGACGATGAAACACAGAAATTGCATCGGAATTGAATATAGTAGGCAGAAGGCCGACATATGTACAGCGGGAGGAATGCTTCAAACAGTCAGTATATGTGCCCTTACTGAGAGGCCAGTATTAGATTGCGAAGCACCACTGGGAGTTACTGTAACCCTTGGAGCTTCATATTGACGATGGAACACAGAAATTGCATCGGGATTGCATATAGTAAACACAATGCACGCTTACGTCCAGGAGGAGCAATGCTTCATACAGTTGTATACGTGCCTTTCCTGAGATTCCAGTATTAGATTGCGACGCACCACTGGGTGTTTACTGTAATCCTTGGAGCTTCATATTGACTATGAAACACAGAAATTGCATCGCGATTGAATATAGTTGGCAGAGAGCCGACTTACGTCCAGGGGGAGTAATGCTTCAAACAGTCTTTATATGTGCCGTTACTGAGAGGCCAGTATTAGATTGCGACGCACCACTGGGTGTTTACTGTAACCCTTGGAGCTTCATATTGACGATGAAACATAGAAATTGCATCGGGATCGAATATAGTAGGCACAATGCCGACTTACGTCCAGGGGGAGTAATGCTTCAAACAGTCTGTATACGTGCCTTTCCTGAGAGGCCAGTAAGATTGCGACGCATCACTGGGTGTTTACTGCCACCCTTGGGGATTCATATTGACGATGAAACACAGAAATTGTATCGGGATTGAATATAGTAGGCAAAATGCCGATTTACGTCCAGGAGGAGCAATGCTTCAAAGAGTCTGAATACGTGCCTTTCCTGAGAGGCCAGTATTAGACTGCGACGCACCACTGTAATTTTACTGTAACCTGTGGAGCTTCATATTGACGATGAAACACAGAAATTGCATCGGGATTGAATATAGTAGGCACAATGCCAGCTTACGTCCAGGGGGCGGAATGCTTCAAACAGTCTGTATATGTGCCGATACTGAGAGTCCAGTATTAGATTGCGACGCACCACTGGGTGTTTACTGTAACCCTTGGAGCTTCATATTGACGATGAAACACAGAAATTGCATCGGGATTGAATATAGTAGGCACAATGCCGACTTACGTCCAGGGGGATTAATGCTTCAAACAACCTGAATACGTGCCTTTCCTGAGAGGCCAGGGTTAGATTGCGTCGCACCACTGGGTGTTTAATGTAACCCTTGGAGCTTCATATTGACTAGGAAACACAGAAATTGCATCGGGATTGAATATAGTAGGCACAATGCCGACTTACGTCCAGGGGGAGCAATGCTCCAAACAGTCTGTATACGTCGCTTTCCTGAGAGGCCAGTATTAGACTGCGACGCACCACTGGGAGTTTACTGTAACCCTTGGATTTTCATATTGACGATGAAACAAAGAAATTGCATCGGGATTGAATATAGTAGGCACAATGCCGACTTACGTCCAGGGGGGTAATGCTTCAAACAGTCTGAATACGTGCCTTTCCTGAGAGGCCAGTATTAGATTGCGACGCACCACTGGGTGTTTACTGTAACCCTTGGAGCTTCATATTGACAATGAAACACAGAAATTGCATCGGGATTGAATATAGTAGGCTGAAGGCCGACTTACGTACAGGGGGAGGAATGCTTCAAACAGCCTGTATACGTGCCTTTCCAGAGAGGCCAGTATTAGATTGCGTCGCACCACTGGGTGTTTACTGTAACCCTTGGAGCTTCATATTGACTATGAAACACAGAAATTGCATCGGGATTGAATATAGTAGGCACAATGCCGACTTACGTCCAGGAGGAGCAATGCTTCAAAGAGTCTGTATACGTGCCAATACTAAGAACCAGTATTAGACTGCGACGCACCACTGGGAATTTACTGTAACCCTTGGAACTTCATATTGACGATGAAACCCAGAAATTGCATCGGGATTGAATATAGTAGTCACAATGCCGACTTACGTCCAGGGGGATTAATGCTTCAAACAACCTGTATACGAGCCTTTCCTGAGAGGTCAGTATTAGACTGCGATGCACCACTGAGAGTTTACTGTAACCCTTGGAGCTTCATATTGACGATGAAACAAAGAAATTGCATCGGGATTGAATATAGTAGCCACAATTCCGACTTACGTCCAGGGGGAGTAATGCTTCAAACAGTCTGTATATGTGCCGTTACTGAGAGGCCAGTATTAGATTGCGACGCACCACTGGGAGTTTACTGTAACCCTTGGAGCTTCATATTGACTATGAAACACAGAAACTGCATCGGGATTTAATATAGTAGGCAGAATATTGACTTACGTACGGGGGGAGGAATGCTTTAAACAGTCTGTATACGTGCATTTCCTGAGAGGCCAGTATTAGACTGTGATGCAACACTGGGAATTTACTGTAACCCTTGGAGCTTCATATTGACGATGAAACACAGAAATTGCATCGGGATTGAATATAGGAAGCACAATGCCGACTTTCGTTTAGGGGGAGCTATGCTTCAAACAGTCTGTATACGTTACTTTCCTGAGAGGCCAGTGTTAGATTGCGACGCACCACTGGGTGTTTACTGTGACCCTTGGAGCTTCATATTGACTATGAAACACAGGAATTGCATCGGGATTGAATATAGTAGGCACAATGCCGACTTACGTCCAGGGGGAGCAATGCTTCAAACAGTCTGTATACGTGCCTTTCCTGAGAGGCCAGTATTAGACTGCGACGCACCACTGGGAGTTAACTGTAACCCTAGGAGCATCATATTGACGATGAAACAAAGAAATTGCATCGGGATTGAATATAGTATGCAGAAGGTCGACTTACGTACAGGGGGAGGAATGCTTCAAACAGTCTGTATACGTGCCTTTCCTGAGAGGCCAGTATTAGATTGCGACACACCACTGGGTGTTTACTGTAACCCTTGGACCTTCATATTTACTATGAAACACAGAAATTGCATCGGGATTGAATATAGTAGGCAGAAGGCCGACTTACGTCCAGGGGGAGGAATGCATTAAACAGTCTGTATATGTGCCGTTACTCAGAGGCCAGTACTAGATTGCGACGCACCACTGGGTATTTACTGTAACCCTTGGAGCTTCATATTGACGATGAAACACAGAAATTGCATCGGGATTGAATATAGTAGGCACAATGCCGACTTACGTCCAGGGGGATTAATGCTTCAAACAGCCTGTATACGTGCCTTTCCTGAGAGGCCAGTATTAGATTGCGACGCACCACTGGGTGTTTACTGTAACCCTTGGAGCTTCATATTGACGATGAAACACAGAAATTGCATCGGGATTGAATATCGTAGGCACAATGCCGACTTACGTCCACGGGGAGCAATACTTCAAACATTCTGTATACGTGCCTTTCCTGAGAGGCCATTATTAGACTGCGACGCACCACTGAGAGTTTACTGTAACCCTTGGAGCTTCATATTGACGATGAAACACAGGAATTGCATCGGGATTGAATATAGTAGCCACAATGCCGACTTACGTCCAGGGTGAGTAATGCTTCAAACAGTCTGTATATGTGCCGTTACTGACAGGCCAGTATTAGATTGCGACGCACCACTGGGAGTTTACTGTAACCCTTGGAGCTTCATATTGACTATGAAACACAGAAATTGCATCGGGATTGAATATAGTAGGCAGAAGATTGACTTACGTACGGGGGGAGGAATGCTTTAAACAGTCTGTATACGTGCATTTCCTGAGAGACCAGTATTAGACTGTGATGCAACACTGGGAATTTACTGTAACCCTTGGAGCTTCATATTGACGATGAAACACAGAAATTGCATCGGGATTGAATATAGGAAGCACAATGCCGACTTTCGTTCAGGGGGAGCTATGCTTCAAACAGTCTGTATACGTGCCTTTCCTGAGAGGCCAGTGTTAGATTGCGACGCACCACTGGGTGTTTAATGTACCGCTTGGAGCTTCATATTGACTATGAAACACAGAAATTGCATTGTGACTGATTATAGTAGGCACAATGCCGACTTACGTCCATGGGGAGTAATGCTTCAAACAGTCTGTATATGTGCCGTTACTGAGAGTCCAGTATTAGATTGCGACACACCACTGGGTGTTTACTGTAACCCTTGGAGCTTCATATAGACGATGAAACACAGAAATTGCATCGGGATTGTATATAGTAGGCACAATGCCGACTTACGTCCAGGGGGATTAATGCTTCAAAGAACCTGTATACGTGCCTTTCCTGAGAGGCCAGTATTAGATTGCGATGCACCACTGGGTGTTTATTGTAACCCTTGGAGCTTCATATTGACTATGAAACACAGAAATTGCATCGGGATTGAATATAGTAGGCACAATGCCGACTTACGTCCAGGAGGAGGAATGCTTCAAACAGCCTGTATACGTGCCTTTCCTGAGAGGCCAGTATTAAATTGCGACGCACCACTGGGTGTCTAATGTAACACTTGGAGCTTCATATTGACTATGAAACACAGAAATTGCATCGGGATTGAATATAGTAGGCACAATGCCGACTTACGTCCAGGGGGAGCAATGCTTCAAACAGTTTGTATACGTGCCTTTCCTGAGAGGCCAGTATCAGACTGCGACGCACCACTGGGAGTTTACTGTAACCCTTGGAGCTTCATATTGACGTTGAAACTAAGAAATTGCATCGGGATTGAATATAGTAGCCACAATGCCGACTTACGTCCAGGGGGAGTAATGCTTCAAAGAGTCTGTATATGTGCCGTTACTGAGTGGCCAGTATTAGATTGCGACGCACCACTGTCTATTTACTGTAACCCTTGGAGCTTCATATTGACTATGAAACACAGAAATTGCATCGGGATTGAATATAGTAGGCAGAAGATCGTCTTACGTACGGGGGGAGGAATGCTTTAAACAGTCTGTATACGTGCCTTTCCTGAGAGGCCAGTATTAGACTGCGATGCAACACTGGGAATTTACTGTAACCCTTGGAGCTTCATATTGACGATGAAACACAGAAATTGCATCGGGATTGAATATAGGAAGCACAATGCCGACTTTGGTTCAGCGGGAGCTATGCTTCAAACAGTCTGTATACGTGCCTTTCCTGAGAGGCCAGTGTTAGATTGCGACGCACCACTGGGTGTTTACTGTGACCCTTGGAGCTTCATATTGACTATGAAACACAGAAATTGCATCGGGATTGAATATAGTAGGCACAATGCCGACTTACGTCCAGGGGGAGCAATGCTTCAAACAGTCTGTATATGTGCCTTTCCTGAGAGGCCAGTATTAGACTGCGACGCACCACTGGGAGTTTACTGTAACCCTAGGAGCTTCATATTGACGATGAAACAAAGAAATTGAATCGGGATTGAATATAGTTTGCAGAAGGTCGACTTACGTACAGGGGGAGGAATGCTTCAAACAGCCTGTATACGTGCCTTTCCTGAGAGGACAGTATTAGATTGCGACGCACCACTGGGTGTTTACTGCAACCCTTGGAGCTTCATATTGACTATGAAACACAGAAATTGCATCGGGATTGAATATAGTAGGCACAATGCCGACTTACGTCCAGGAGGAGCAATCCTTCAAAGAGTCTGTATACGTGCCAATACTAAGCACCAGTATTAGACTGCGACGCACCACTGGGAATTTACTGTAACCCTTGGAGCTTCATATTGACGATGAAACCCAGAAATTGCATCGGGATTGAATATAGTAGTCACAATGCCGACTTACGTCCAGGGGGATTAATGCTTCATACAACCTGTATAAGAGCCTTTCCTGAGAGGCCAGTATTAGATTGCGACGCACCACTGGGTGTTTACCGTAACCCTTGGAGCACCATATTGACTATGAAACACAGATATTGCATCGGGATTGAATATAGTAGGCACAATGCCGACTTACGTCCAGGGGGAGCAATGCTTCAAACAGTCTGTATACGTGCCTTTCCTGAGAGGCCAGTATTAGACTGCGACGCACCACTGAGAGTTTACTGTAACCCTTGGAGCTTCATATTGACGATGAAACAAAGAAATAGCATCGGGATTGAATATAGTAGCCACAATGCCGACTTACGTCCAGGGGGAGTAATGCTTCAAACAGTCTGTATATGTGCCGTTACTGAGAGGCCAGTATTAGATTGCGACGCACCACTGGGAGTTTACTGTAACCCTTGGAGCTTCATATTGACTATGAAACACAGAAACTGCATCGGGATTGAATATAGTAGGCAGAATATTGACTTACGTACGGGGGGAGGAATGCTTTAAACAGTCTGTATACGTGCATTTCCTGAGAGGCCAGTATTAGACTGTGATGCAACACTGGGAATTTACTGTAACCCTTGGAGCTTCATATTGACGATGAAACACAGAAATTGCATCGGGATTGAATATAGGAAGCACAATGCCGACTTTCGATCAGGGGGAGCTATGCTTCAAACAGTCTGTATACGTGCCTTTCCTGAGAGGCCAGTGTTAGATTGCGACGCACCACTGGGTGTTTACTGTGACCCTTGGAGCTTCATATTGACTATGAAACACAGAAATTGCATCGGGATTGAATATAGTAGGCACAATGCCGACTTACGTCCAGGGGGAGCAATGCTTCAAACAGTCTGTATACGTGCCTTTCCTGAGAGGCCATTATTAGATTCCGACACACCACTGGGTGTTTACTGTAACCCTTGGAGCTTCATATTGACTATGAAACACAGAAATTGCATCGGGATTGAATATAATAGGCAGAAGGCCGACTTACGTCCAGGGGGAGGAATGCTTCAAACATTCTGTATATGTGCCGTTACTGAGAGGCCAGTATTAGATTGCGACACACCACTGGGTGTTTACTGTAACCCTTGGAGCTTCATATTGACTATGAAACACAGAAATTGCATCGCGATTCAATATAGTAGACAGAAGGCCGACTTACGTCCAGGGGGAGCAATGCTTCAAACAGTCTGTATACGTGCCTTTCCTGAGAGGCCAGTATTAGACCGCGACGCACCACTGGGAGTTTACTGTAACCCTTGGAGCGTCATATTCACGATGAAACACAGAAATTGCATCAAGATTGAATATAGCAGGCAGATGGCCGACTTACGTCCAGGGGGAGGAATGCTTCAAACAGTCTGTATATGTGCCGTTACTGAGAGGCCAGTATTAGATTTCGACGCACCACTGGGTGTTTACTGTAACCCTTGCAGCTTCATATTGACTATGAAACACAGAAATTGCATCGGGATTAAATATAGTAGACAGAGGGCCGACTTACGTCCAGGGGGAGCAATGCTTCAAACAGTCTGTATACGTGCCTTTCCTGAGAGGCCAGTATTAGACTGCGACGCACCACTGGGAGTTTACTGTAACCCTTGGAGCCTCATATTGACGATGAAACACAGAAATTGCATCAAGATTGAATATAGTAGGCAGAAGGCCGACTTACGTCCAGGGGGAGGAATGCTTCAAACAGTCTGTATATGTGCCGTTACTGAGAGGCCAGTATTAGATTCCGACGCACCACTGGGTGTTTACTGTAACCCTTGGAGCTTCATATTGACTATGAAACACAGAAATTGCATCGGGATTGAATATAGTAGGCAGAAGGCCGACTTACGTCCAGGGGGAGCAATGCTTCAACAGTGTTTATATGTGCCGTTACTGAGAGGCCAGTATTAGATTGCGACGCACCACTGGGTGTTTTTATTGTAACCCATGGAGCTTCATATTAACGATGAAACACAGAAATTGCACCGGGATTGAATATAGGAGGCACAATGCCGACTTACGTCCAGGGGGAGCAATGCTTCAAACAGTCTGTATACGTGCCTTTCCTCAGAGGCCAGTATTAAATTACGACGCACGACTGGGTGTTTAATGTAACCCTTGGAGCTCCATATTGACTATGAAACACAGAAATTGCATCGGGATTGAATATAGTAGGCAGAAGGCCGACTTACGTCCAGGGGGAGGAATGCTTCAAACAGTCTGTATATGTGCCGTTACTGAGAGGCCAGTATTAGATGGCGACGCAGCACTGGGTGTTTACTGTAAGCCTTGGAGCTCCATATTGACTATGAAACACAGAAATTGCATCGGGATTGAATATTGTAGGCAGAAGGCCGACTTACGTACAGGGGGAGTAATGCTTCAAACAGTCTGTATACGTGCCTTCCCTGAGAGGCCAGTATTAGATTGCGACACACCACTGGGTGTTTACTGTAACCATTGGAGCTTCATATTGACTATGAAACACAGAAATTGCATCGGGATTGAATATAGTTGGCAGAAGGCCGACTTACGTCCAGGGGGAGGAATGCTTCAAACAGTCTGTATATGTGCCATTACTGAGAGGCCAGTATTAGATTGCGACGCACCACTGGGTGTTTACTGTAACCCTTGGAGCTTCATATTGACTATGAAACACAGAAATTGCATCGGGATTGAATATAGTAGGCAGAAGGCCGACTTACGTCCAGGGGGAGGAATGCTTCAAACAGTCTGTATATGTGCCGTTACTCAGAGGCCAGTATTAGAATGCGACGCACCACTGGGTATTTACTGTAACCCTTGGAGCTTCATATTGACGATGAAACACAGAAATTGCATCGGGAGTGAATATAGTAGGCACAATGCCGACTTACGTCCAGGGGGGTAATGCTTCAAACAGTCTGTATACGTGCCGTTTCTGAGACGCCAGTATTAGATTGCGACGCACACTGGGAGTTTACTGTAACCCTTGGAGCTTCATATTGACTATGAAACACAGAAATTGCATCGGAATTGAATATAGTAGGCAGAAGGCCGACATATGTACAGCGGGAGGAATGCTTCAAACAGTCTGTATATGTGCCGTTACTCAGAGGCCAGTATTAGAATGCGACGCACCACTGGGTATTTACTGTAACCCTTGGAGCTTCATATTGACGATGAAACACAGAAATTGCATCGGAATTGAATATAGTAGGCAGAATGCCGACATATGTACAGCGGGAGGAATGCTTCAAACAGTCAGTATATGTGCCGTTACTGAGAGGCCAGTATTAGATTGCGAAGCACCACTGGGAGTTACTGTAACCCTTGGAGCTTCATATTGACGATGGAACACAGAAATTGCATCGGGATTGCATATAGTAAACACAATGCACGCTTACGTCCAGGAGGAGCAATGCTTCATACAGTTGTATACGTGCCTTTCCTGAGATTCCAGTATTAGATTGCGACGCACCGCTGGGTGTTTACTGTAATCCTTGGAGCTTCATATTGACTATGAAACACAGAAATTGCATCGCGATTGAATATAGTTGGCAGAGAGCCGACTTACGTCCAGGGGGAGTAATGCTTCAAACAGTCTTTATATGTGCCGTTACTGAGAGGCCAGTATTAGATTGCGACGCACCACTGGGTGTTTACTGTAACCCTTGGAGCTTCATATTGACGATGAAACATAGAAATTGCATCGGGATCGAATATAGTAGGCACAATGCCGACTTACGTCCAGGGGGAGTAATGCTTCAAACAGTCTGTATACGTGCCTTTCCTGAGAGGCCAGTAAGATTGCGACGCATCACTGGGTGTTTACTGCCACCCTTGGGGATTCATATTGACGATGAAACACAGAAATTGTATCGGGATTGAATATAGTAGGCAAAATGCCGATTTACGTCCAGGAGGAGCAATGCTTCAAAGAGTCTGAATACGTGCCTTTCCTGAGAGGCCAGTATTAGACTGCGACGCACCACTGTAATTTTACTGTAACCTGTGGAGCTTCATATTGACGATGAAACACAGAAATTGCATCGGGATTGAATATAGTAGGCACAATGCCAGCTTACGTCCAGGGGGCGGAATGCTTCAAACAGTCTGTATATGTGCCGTTACTGAGAGTTCAGTATTAGATTGCGACGCACCACTGGGTGTTTACTGTAACCCTTGGAGCTTCATATTGACGATGAAACACAGAAATTGCATCGGGATTGAATATAGTAGGCACAATGCCGACTTACGTCCAGGGGGATTAATGCTTCAAACAACCTGTATACGTGCCTTTCCTGAGAGGCCAGGGTTAGATTGCGTCGCACCACTGGGTGTTTAATGTAACCCTTGGAGCTTCATATTGACTAGGAAACACAGAAATTGCATCGGGATTGAATATAGTAGCCACAATGCCGACTTACGTCCAGGGGGAGTAATGCTTCAAACAGTCTGTATATGTGCCGTTACTGAGAGGCCAGTATTAGATTGCGACGCACCACTGGGAGTTTACTGTAACCCTTGGAGCTTCATATTGACTATGAAACACAGAAACTGCATCGGGATTTAATATAGTAGGCAGAATATTGACTTACGTACGGGGGGAGGAATGCTTTAAACAGTCTGTATACGTGCATTTCCTGAGAGGCCAGTATTAGACTGTGATGCAACACTGGGAAGTTACTGTAACCCTTGGAGCTTCATATTGACGATGAAACACAGAAATTGCATCGGGATTGAATATAGGAAGCACAATGCCGACTTTCGTTTAGGGGGAGCTATGCTTCAAACAGTCTGTATACGTGCCTTTCCTGAGAGGCCAGTGTTAGATTGCGACGCACCACTGGGTGTTTACTGTGACCCTTGGAGCTTCATATTGACTATGAAACACAGAAATTGCATCGGGATTGAATATAGTAGGCACAATGCCGACTTACGTCCAGGGGGAGCAATGCTTCAAACAGTCTGTATACGTGCCTTTCCTGAGAGGCCAGTATAAGACTGCGACGCACCACTGGGAGTTAACTGTAACCCTAGGAGCATCATATTGACGATGAAACAAAGAAATTGCAGCGGGATTGAATATAGTATGCAGAAGGTCGACTTACGTACAGGGGGAGGAATGCTTCAAACAGTCTGTATACGTGCCTTTCCTGAGAGGCCAGTATTAGATTGCGACACACCACTGGGTGTTTACTGTAACCCTTGGACCTTCATATTGACTATGAAACACAGAAATTGCATCGGGATTGAATATAGTAGGCAGAAGGCCGACTTACGTCCAGGGGGAGGAATGCATTAAACAGTCTGTATATGTGCCGTTACTCAGAGGCCAGTACTAGATTGCGACGCACCACTGGGTATTTACTGTAACCCTTGGAGCTTCATATTGACGATGAAACACAGAAATTGCATCGGGATTGAATATAGTAGGCACAATGCCGACTTACGTCCAGGGGGATTAATGCTTCAAACAGCCTGTATACATGCCTTTCCTGAGAGGCCAGTATTAGATTGCGACGCACCACTGGGTGTTTACTGTAACCCTTGGAGCTTCATATTGACGATGAAACACAGAAATTGCATCGGGATTGAATATCGTAGGCACAATGCCGACTTACGTCCACGGGGAGCAATACTTCAAACATTCTGTATACGTGCCTTTCCTGAGAGGCCATTATTAGACTGCGACGCACCACTGAGAGTTTACTGTAACCCTTGGAGCTTCATATTGACGATGAAACACAGAAATTGCATCGGGATTGAATATAGTAGCCACAATGCCGACTTACGTCCAGGGTGAGTAATGCTTCAAACAGTCTGTATATGTGCCGTTACTGACAGGCCAGTATTAGATTGCGACGCACCACTGGGAGTTTACTGTAACCCTTGGAGCTTCATATTGACTATGAAACACAGAAATTGCATCGGGATTGAATATAGTAGGCAGAAGATTGACTTACGTACGGGGGGAGGAATGCTTTAAACAGTCTGTATACGTGCATTTCCTGAGAGACCAGTATTAGACTGTGATGCAACACTGGGAATTTACTGTAACACTTGGAGCTTCATATTGACGATGAAACACAGAAATTGCATCGGGATTGAATATAGGAAGCACAATGCCGACTTTCGTTCAGGGGGAGCTATGCTTCAAACAGTCTGTATACGTGCCTTTCCTGAGAGGCCAGTGTTAGATTGCGACGCACCACTGGGTGTTTAATGTAACGCTTGGAGTTTCATATTGACTATGAAACACAGAAATTGCATTGGGACTGATTATAGTAGGCACAATGCCGACTTACGTCCATGGGGAGTAATGCTTCAAACAGTCTGTATATGTGCCGTTACTGAGAGTCCAGTATTAGATTGCGACACACCACTGGGTGTTTACTGTAACCCTTGGAGCTTCATATAGACGATGAAACACAGAAATTGCATCGGGATTGTATATAGTAGGCACAATGCCGACTTACGTCCAGGGGGATTAATGCTTCAAAGAACCTGTATACGTGCCTTTCCTGAGAGGCCAGTATTAGATTGCGACGCACCACTGGGTGTTTATTGTAACCCTTGGAGCTTCATATTGACTATGAAACACAGAAATTGCATCGGGATTGAATATAGTAGGCACAATGCCGACTTACGTCCAGGAGGAAGAATGCTTCAAACAGCCTGTATACGTGCCTTTCCTGAGAGGCCAGTATTAAATTGCGACGCACCACTGGGTGTCTAATGTAACACTTGGAGCTTCATATTGACTATGAAACACGGAAATTGCATCGGGATTGAATATAGTAGGCACAATGCCGACTTACGTCCAGGGGGAGCAATGCTTCAAACAGTTTGTATACGTGCCTTTCCTGAGAGGCCAGTATTAGACTGCGACGCACCACTGGGAGTTTACTGTAACCCTTGGAGCTTCATATTGACGTTGAAACTAAGAAATTGCATCGGGATTGAATATAGTAGCCACAATGCCGACTTACGTCCAGGGGGAGGAATGCTTCAAACAGTCTGTATATGTGCCGTTACTGAGTGGCCAGTATTAGATTGCGACGCACCACTGGCTGTTTACTGTAACCCTTGGAGCTTCATATTGACTATGAAACACAGAAATTGCATCGGGATTGAATATAGTAGGCAGAAGATCGTCTTACGTACGGGGGGAGGAATGCTTTAAACAGTCTGTATACGTGCCTTTCCTGAGAGGCCAGTATTAGACTGCGATGCAACACTGGGAATTTACTGTAACCCTTGGAGCTTCATATTGACGATGAAACACAGAAATTGCATCGGGATTGAATATAGGAAGCACAATGCCGACTTTCGTTCAGCGGGAGCTATGCTTCAAACAGTCTGTATACGTGCCTTTCCTGAGAGGCCAGTGTTAGATTGCGACGCACCACTGGGTGTTTACTGTGACCCTTGGAGCTTCATATTGACTATGAAACACAGAAATTGCATCGGGATTGAATATAGTAGGCACAATGCCGACTTACGTCCAGGGGGAGCAATGCTTCAAACAGTCTGTATATGTGCCTTTCCTGAGAGGCCAGTATTAGACTGCGACGCACCACTGGGAGTTTACTGTAACCCTAGGAGCTTCATATTGACGATGAAACAAAGAAATTGAATCGGGATTGAATATAGTATGCAGAAGGTCGACTTACGTACAGGGGGAGGAATGCTTCAAACAGTCTGTATACGTGCATTTCCTGAGAGGCTAGTATTAGATTGCGACACACCACTGGGTGTTTACGGTAACCCTTGGAGCTTCATATTGACTATGAAACACAGAAATTGCATCGGGATTGAATATAGTAGGCACAATGCCGACTTACGTCCAGGGGGATTAATGCTTCAAAGAGCCTGTATACGTGCCTTTCCTGAGAGGCCAGTATTAGATTGCGACGCACCACTGGGTGTTTACTGTAACCCTTGGAGCATCATATTGACGATGAAACACAGAAAATGCATCGGGATTGAATACAGTAGGCTGAAGGCCGACTTACGTCCAGGAGGAGGAATGCTTCAAACAGCCTGTATACGTGCCTTTCCTGAGAGGCTAGTATTAAATTGCGACGCACCACTGGGTGTTTAATGTAACACTTGGAGTTTCATATTGACTATGAAACACAGAAATTGCATCGGGATTGAATATATTAGGCACAATGCCAACTTACGTCCAGGGGGAGCAATGCTTCAAACAGTCTGTATACGTGCCTTTCCTGAGAGGCCAGTATTAGACTGCGACGCACCACTGGGAGTTTACTGTAACCCTTGGAGCTTCATATTGACGATGAAACAAAGACATTGCATCGGGATTGAATATAGTAGCCACAATGCCGACTTACGTCCAGGGGGAGTAATGCTTCAAACAGTCTGTATATGTGCCGTTAATGAGAGGCCAGTATTAGATTGCGACGCACCACTGGGAGTTTAATGTAACCCTTGGAGCTTCATATTGGCTATGAAACACAGAAATTGAATCGGGATTGAATATAGTAGGCAGAAGATCGACTTACGTACGGGGGGAGGAATGCTTTAAACAGTCTGTATACGTGCCTTTCCTGAGAGGCCAGTATTAGACTGTGATGCAACACTGGGAATTTACTGTAACACTTGGAGCTTCATATTGACGATGAAACACAGAAATTGCATCGGGATTGAATATAGGAAGCACAATGCCGACTTTCGTTCAGGGGAAGCTATGCTTCAAAGAGTCTGTATACGTGCCTTTCCTGAGAGGCCAGTGTTAGATTGCGACGCACCACTGGGTGTTTACTGTGACCCTTGGAGTTTCATATTGACTATGAAACACAGAAATTGCATCGGGATTGAATATAGTAGGCACAATGCCGACTTACGTCCAGGGGGAGCAATGCTTCAAACAGTCTGAATACGTGCCTTTCCTGAGAGGCCAGTATTAAACTGCGACGCACCACTGGGAGTTTACTGTAACCCTAGGAGCTTCATATTGACGATGAAACAAAGAAATTGCATCGGGATTGAATATAGTATGCAGAAGATCGACTTACGTACAACGGGAGGAATGCTTCAAACAGTCTGTATACGTGCCTTTCCTCAGAGGCCAGTATTAGATTGCGACACACCACTGGGTGTTTACTGTAACCCTTGGAGCTTCATATTGACTATGAAACACAGAAATTGCATCGGGATTGAATATAGTAGGCAGAAGGCCGACTTACGTCCAGGGGGAGGAATGCTTTAAACAGTCTGTATATGTGCCGTTACTCAGAGGCCAGTATTAGATTGCGACGCACCACTGGATATTTACTGTAACCCTTGGAGCTTCATATTGACGATGAAACACAGAAATTGCATCGGGATTGAATATAGTAGGCACAGTGCCGACTTACGTCCACGGGGATTAATGCTTCAAACAGCCTGTATACGTGCCTTTCCTGAGAGGCCAGTATTAGATTGCGACGCACCACTGGGTGTTTACTGTAACCCTTGGAGCTTCATATTGACTATGAAACACAGAAATTGCATCGGGATTGAATATAGTAGGCTGAAGGCCGACTTACGTACAGGGGGAGGAATGCTTCAAACAGCCTGTATACGTGCCTTTCCTGAGAAGCCAGTATTAGATTGCGACGCACCACTGGGTGTTTATTGTAACCCTTGGAGCTTCATATTGACTATGAAACACAGAAATTGCATCGGGATTGAATATAGTAGGCACAATGCCGACTTACGTCCAGGGGGAGCAATGCTCCAAACAGTCTGTATACGTGCCAATACTAAGAGGCCAGTATTAGACTGCGACGCACCACTGGGAATTTACTGTAACCCTTGGGGCTTCATATTGACGATGAAACGCAGAAATTGCATCGGGATTGAGTATGGTAGGCACAATGCCGGCTTACGTCCAGGGGGGTAATGCTTCAAACAGTCTGTATATGTGCCGTTACTGAGAGTCCAGTATTAGATTGCGACGCACCACTGGGTGTTTACTGTAACCCTTTTAGCTTCATATTGACGATGAAACACAGAAATTGCATCGGGATTGAATATAGTAGGCACAATGCCGACTTACGTCCAGGGGGATTAATGCTTAAAACAACCTGTATACGTGCCTTTCCTGAGAGGCCAGTATTAGATTGCGACGCACCACTGGGTGATTAATGTTACCCTTGGAGCTTCATATTGACTATGAAACACAGAAATTGCATCGGGATTGAATATAGTAGGCACAATGCCGACTTACGTCCAGGGGGAGCAATGCTCCAAACAGTCTGTATACGTGCCTTTCCTGAGAGGCCAGTATTAGATTGCGACGCACCACTGGGTGTTTACTGTAACCCTTGGAGCTTCATATTGACTATGAAACACAGAAATTGCATCGGGATTGAATATAGTAG